>NW_015783135.1:0-1298 GCF_001515625.1 Sinocyclocheilus rhinocerous | reverse complement strand
TTTATTTTCTCAATCTCATACTATACACATCAAAGAAACTGATGTTCTTTGGTTTAATAAAAATTTATTTCATTAGATGATTAGGTGATTTTTGAGCTGTTGGCATATTTGACTTTTTGAAATTGTAGTTTCTGTTGAAATACTCCTTATGCAAAAATTAATCCTTGTCTAACTTTGCTGCTAATATGCATTTTATGTCTTTGGTATACTTTTAGGTATTTTCTATCCTGTATTACTTAAATAATAGACAATACCAAACATTAAAAAATTTTAAGTAACTAGATCTCTTTTACTGCCAAAGCTGCTGCTTTTTACAATTTTTTTGTAACAGCATAATGCTGACCATTTATGTAATTTAGAGGTTCTGAAATCTGTGTAAGGAAATAATAATAATGATAATAATTATAAAATACAATTAATATTATATGTAGATTTGATATAAAACATATTAAAAATTTAAAATTATTTTAAAATATTAATATAATTTAAAATGACTGACTGCACTTGTACCCAATAAGATGCATGTCACATTGCACAAAAAAAAGTACTGACACCCCGACACATGCTGTTGGACTCACATTTTGAAAACCAATGTTGTGCTGCTCTCACACCATTCAATAACCCTCTGTTGCTCTCAATTGTAATGCCCCAGCAAACATTGTTTCTGAGTGTTGAGTGTTCCATGCTCATTAATACAGATATCTGATACTCCAGTATCCTTCTTGGCTCCTGCTACATAGTCAGTCCCCACTGAGGGATTCTTTCCTCTGTATGAGTGCAGAGGTGACAGATAACTTTGGCCCGTTTCAAAACAAAAGTCGTCACCCTGTCTGGGTGTCACATATCTGCAGTTTTTTGGTGACGCTCACTGGCTTGTTTACATTTGTTTAGCAGTGTGGTTTATATGATGCATGTGTTTGATGGATTTCATGCAAGTGATGAATGTGATTTGGTGTTTTGGAATTGAAGATCAGAATTTCATTTCTATTTTAGATGCACAGGATAAGGGGGTTGATAAAACTTTAAAAGAGCTGCACTGACCAGCTTTTCAGCAGCATATAGGTCACAGATGGACCATCAGCCCCCAATATGTTCACAAGTTCACATCACAGCTGTGTTCAAATTTGGGTTTATTTGGGTTTATAACATGATGCATGAGCGGGTCTAACAACACTAGTGTGTTCGTCTTGTTCATTGTAGAATTGTTTGCATGGAATTAGAATGTGTTGTTGTATCCAGTGTTGGTCACTTTCAAGTTTCTCTTCCATTTGCAGCTCAGTGGAAGCAGTTCTGAAGGC
>NW_015783134.1:0-1298 GCF_001515625.1 Sinocyclocheilus rhinocerous | reverse complement strand
AGGAAAACCCCAAATCTTGCGGCCTGCCAGCGGCAGGACAGGATTATGGAAGGTTTGGTTACTCTTTGGCTCGTCTTTCCCATTTAATCAACTAACCTTGCCAATTCTCTCTCTACTACTTGATCTCACACTTTCCGCTGGAATTTCCATTTGCTATTCTGACACATTACTACCGAGTTCCCCAGGTTTGACTGCCAGTACTTTTCTCCGCCTCATCTTGAGCGAAACCGTCGCAGATGTAGTTCGTGCCGCACTTTTAATTACTGGAATGCCAAGTAACTAAGCATACTGTATACGCTGGATGAATAAACATGTACTGCTGAGTTTGAGCTGTTTTCTGTGTATTTGTAATGTTTCAGCTGCAGTTTTGTGAAGCTGACTGGGAGAGTGCTCTGTGAGGAGGGGGTCGGTCTTAAACAGGAAATGCTAGTGCATGGCAGCTGCATTTGACATGGATGAATCACAGAACTGTGTAGAGGAAAAGGGTTACTTCTGTTTGTCCAGCTCTACTCGTTGTTATGAAATATTTTATTACTGGTATGATATTTGTATATGTAGGCTGACTTCATGTATACCTAACGGAAAACAGTATTTTTAAAATAAGTGTAGTAATATTTTTACTGTAAGTTTTTGTTAGACATTCCAATTGTATGGAAAATGTCACATGGGCAGAAAAAAAAAAAAACATGTTTTTTTTGCTATACTCAATGTGATTTGATGCCCAGAAGTTACAATGATAAACAGAGGACGTCTGTAATTTATGTAGCGAGTGGTATTATAGGACTACTAACGAAATAAATAAAATAAATAAATAAATGGACATAAAATATTGTTTTTGTTTCAATTATTTTATCATTTTACCTGTACTTATCTTAAAGCTTCCACTGAGAGAGAGAAAAAAAACATGACTAATGTACAAAACAATTGGCCAAGCAACATGACGAACATTGCATGTTTGATTGGAACTACAGAGAGCTAGTCTGAAGTGTGACACAAATCATATGAAAGTAATGGTTTACTGGCTGAGTGGTCTGATATTTAGCATTACCATGGGCAACAGTGAGTATTATGAAATATCTGACTGCTGAATGCCCAATTGACCAGTCAGAATGAAGTATTCCAGAAAGACATGTTAGACATTTGTTAATGCATTAGGTAACAACTGAACCAGTAATGAACAACATTTACAGCATTTTGCCACCTTGGAATTATAAGGTTATATCTGCATTCGGAGTGGTTTTGAGATATTGAGTTTCAAAGTTTTTGCATTCCATATACTTTATAGATAGAACCTTTTT
>NW_015783133.1:0-1296 GCF_001515625.1 Sinocyclocheilus rhinocerous | reverse complement strand
GAGTAATGATGCTGAAAATTCAGCTTTGAACACAGCAATAAATTACATTTTAAAATACATTCAAACTAAAAGTTTTTAAAATTGTATTGATATTTCACAATATTACTGTTTTACATTATTCTTGATCAAATAAATGCTACCTTGCATAAGAGACTTCTTTCAAAAATATCTTTGATAAACAAACTTTTAAATGGCATGATCGGCAATTTTCAGAACTCAAAATTCTTCTCTAATCTGAAAAGACCAGGTACTGAAATAGTTTCCATAATTTAAATACCATAAATGGAAACAAGTTTATTCAGGATTTTTTTTAAAGGTACAACAGCAAAAAAAACATAAAATTAAATTAAAAATGTACATATTATAGTATCATAGATATAATAGAGTGTTTAATTTCAAACTATTAAAAGATCAAAATTAACCAAAAATTATTCACAATTCAAGAATGATTTCAGATCTTTCAAAACTTCCACTGCAGCACAGTTTGTATGCAGCATTATGCACATTGAGCAGGACTGGACACACAAACAAAAACTATTGTGTTGCTGGCGGCCAGCACAACAATACGGCCCCATTGTAAACCCGGGACTGCACTCTGTAATGTGCATTCAGGGAGGCACACCTGCCATTTCATTGGCTAAAGATCCAACACATCTATAACAGAGAGACCGCCCTGAACCTCTCACCTTACTGATCTGATCCTCATACTCTTTCCTCAGCTCTCCCGGCTGACACACGCGAGGTCTTGGAATCGTTACTGGGAAAAAAAAAAAAAAGACTGCATAAGCAATTATAATGAACGCAATATGCATTAACATGAAACAATTATGTAGCACATATTGCTTCAATCAAGCTACGCTCTCTGTACCAGCATCATCGTCGTCATCGATTCCCTGCACTCTCCGCTCACACTGAGTGGGAAAAGCATCCTGTATGCGTCTCCACAGCTCCACATTCACCAAGGTCTTGTTGCGGTTGTTGAGTCGCGCCCAAGTGGACACGCGTTTTCGGCAAAGCGGACAGCAAATGTTGGACTTGTCCACAGTTTCCATAAAGCAGGGTTTGCAGAAGGTGTGCATGCAGGGCAAAGTGACCGGCTCCAGGAATATGTCCAGACAGACCGGACAAAGGCAGTCTGAATGTTTAAGACCCCCGGAGCTTTCTTCAACCGGACCCGTGTCCACTCCAGACACAGGCGGCATTCTGCGGCCCGTCTCTATACGTCAGTGTGTGAGGTTTCTCTCTCTCTCAGGTTCAAGAGCAGCATATGACAGTCAGCTGAAAGACAAAACAACA
>NW_015783132.1:0-1291 GCF_001515625.1 Sinocyclocheilus rhinocerous | reverse complement strand
CTAAAATTTAAAAAGTGAAAAAGCATAATAGGACCCCTTTAAGTATTATCAATAGTTATAATTCATAAAGTTTAAGTGCACTTAACTTGACCGCATGCACTTGGCAGGTGAAAAATTGCCTCACACATCCATATTAATTTTTAAAATGTACAGAGTTCAAACGTACCGCATAACACGAATAACGCTTAGCTTGTACTCATACTTATAGTGTCATTCACACGAGGCCCCGGTTCTGAATAGAGAGGTATTTTTAACCAATTATTTTGTCATTGTCTGCCAACCTGACTTCTGTGCATATGGGGAATAATAAATGAAGTGAGTTGTACCTTATCAGGAAAGTGATTTGTTTCTTTTCAAGCTGTATGTCTTTCTCTTGCCCGCTTTTTGATGGAACACAAGGCATTATCAGAGAGCATCAGAATTTCCTGCCACCTCAACTATTTCTTCCTGAGCAGCAGTCAAAACAAACAAAAAAAGAGAAAAGGCATCACTTAATCTTTCTCGCTACTCTGAACTGTGTGCCTTAGTAGTCTAGAGAGAAAACTATTGATTCGTCAGAGAGCATGAAAGAGATCGATCAGGCCAGTCATCTCATTTGAAGGTGATCCAAGGTGACACCTCACAACGACAGTCCTCTCTAAGTATACTAAACACATTATATCTGGATGAAAAAAAAAATACATATAAAAAAAATCAACAGCACAAAATGTCAACTTCTATAGAAAGGAACATTTTCCTCACAAGGAAATGTTAAAGTTACCAGCAAGTCAATATGTTTCCGATTTCTCGCAAACATTGCAAATTAAATGAAATAATTTATTTTTATATGACACTATGAAACCAGTATAATACAAGTTATGTTACTTTTATCTTATTATTATTATTATTATTTCACAGGATATCCTCTATGCATCTGGCAGGTTATCTTGTCCAAAAATGAAAAATAAGCAACTTACATTTCAGTCAAGGTATATTTGATCAGTTCATGCATTCGCTGAGAATTCGAACCTTGATGCTGTCCTTGGTGTTGCCATTGCTATGTTTGAGCGACTACAAATATCCAATGCTAAATTATTAACAAAATCATTTTAGCGAAATAAAAGACTTTCACAATGTCCCACAACATTTCAAAATTTAAAATAAATGCAGTTATTTTGAACTTTAAATAAATCCAGGAATCCTGAAACAAATGTATTGTTTCCACACAATATAAAGAAGCATAATGGTTGATAATAATAAAAAAATATTTCTTGAGCTTCAAATCAGCATATTAGAATGATTTCTGAAGGAT
>NW_015783131.1:0-1297 GCF_001515625.1 Sinocyclocheilus rhinocerous | reverse complement strand
TTGCTTTCTCTCCAGTTTCTCAGTGCTATGAGAGCTGTTGTGTAAGCACACACTGTCAGTGGAGATATTATGCCAGGGTCAATGAGATTTGCGAAAAAACTAATTTGAAGGACAAAGCACAATAAAGATTTAGGTGAATTGCAGATACACTTGGCTACAGTATGTGATAATTGGACCCACATTTAGTCATTTAAAGGGACAGTTCACCCAAAAATTTAATTTTTGATCATTTACTCACTGTCCACATGTTCCAAACCTCTAAGAAGATATTTTGAAGAATCTTGGTAACCAAAGAGTTAACTGTAAATACTATGGAAGTCAATAGCTACAGTCATCTTTTTAGTCACCAACATTCTTCAAATTATCTTCTTTTTACATTTGAAACAAGCGGAGGGTGAGTAAATGATGACCGAAGTTTCATTTTTGGGTGAAATATCTCTTTATTGTTGAATTATAGCCTGTATCCAATTTTTTGGCATGTATCAGTATTGGCTGTTTAACGCAAAACAACTGGGTTTTAATGCAAATAGGCCTTTAGGAATTCAATTTGGCAAATTTTACATAGGTAAACAGTCTACATGTAAGAAAACAAGCTTCATAGCATGAGTACCTGAACACTGTATAAATCACTCGTATTATAATAATCTACTGATCCATTTATATACTTTTATGGATATATTACAAAGAATGATTGCATTACTTACTATATTAGGAGCTAAATTTCATAAGTGTTTTCTTGCCCATGTATAAAGAGTGTCTTTGTGTTTGAAATGTGCTATATTAATATATTTATTTATAAATAAACTTGCCTTGGCATTACGGTTTCGGTGATGGCTGAATTTCTGTGTGCTTTAGAAACCAGAAGTTGTTTAAAAAAAAGAAATAGAACCATAATTAAATTCCACCGTGGTAAAGAGATAGTATTAGATGGTACACATACCATGATTACCACATCAGTGTTTTACCATTGCATAACATTGTTAAAGCAGTTTACACAGTTCTTGTCTTTACAGAGCAAAGGGGTTTTTATCAAAGCAACATATAATCGGAGTGTTTTATAGCTTGATGTGGCATTTACCTCAGTGCTGTCTTGAAAAGGGACAGCTGGCCCTGCATCACTCACTAGTCTAAATATAGTTCCTGTACATTTATTGAGGACAACAGTCGATTTTCAGAACACACGAGGACAGTGGAGAGGGCGGGGGAGATTGAGCAATATTACTTAATGCTTTCGAAAAGATTATTCTGACGCAAACTGTAACGAGGGAGAGATTAGAGAGAAGAGGAGGGTCCTGCG
>NW_015783130.1:0-1297 GCF_001515625.1 Sinocyclocheilus rhinocerous | reverse complement strand
TTGTACTTCTAATTCGTGACCAGTGTTTTGTTTTGCTCTCTCCTCGGCGCTTCCACGTTCATTCCTCCAAAATGGCGAATTCTGTGTAATTGTGAAATTTACTAGCAGTTTCTGAGTGAAAATTTTCTACACCTGAAAAAAACAACAACATTTTTTCAGTGTACAAGATCGATTTTGTGCATCATTGCTAAATTAGAACACACTTCAGGTACACAAAAAATGTGAATATAATTTAAATACATTCCATTGTAATAACTCAAAGTGCCGAAGAAATTCAGACAATTGTGCCATTAGCTTAGCGACATGCTAACACCAAACTGATTTTGTGTAGCGCAAATGGCCAAAAACTCGTTACAAAAATGACACTTATTATAACATGCAATCTATACTGCAACTTTTTTTATCAAAGTTGTAAATAAAGTATATTTCTAGTAGCATTAGGTATTCTTGTGCATAATGCAATCCCAGAATGCATTGTGGCAAACTCTGCAAATAAATCCCTCCAAAATGGTGAATATAATGGAAATATATACCGTTCAATACCCCAGAGGTCTGATGGAGGAGTTCAGAGTATTATGCCATTAGATTAGCAACATGCTAACACAAAACTTTGTTTGTGTGTTTTTTATTACAAAAATACATCGCCTTTTTACAAAATGCAATGTACACTTTAAATATTTTTTCCAAAATTGTAAATGAAGATTATTGTATGTTTTGTGAGAAAATACTATTTCTGTCTTTCTACTGTAAAATATAAATAATTGGTGAAATTTACTAGCTATTTTTGAGTAAAAAATTGTTTCTACGCCAATTTTTTTCAGCGTACACAAAATCGATTTTGTGCGTCATTGCTAACCTAGAACGCAATTCAAGTACGCAATGCGTTCTCCATGTGGAAAAACGTCCAAAAACCCATTTGAAAACCAGTCTGGAAGACCAGTAAACTAGTTTAATCTGTGTTTTTATAGCAGGAATTCATTGGCCTATCATTTACATCTTCAAATGCAAATCTGCGTATTTTTTTTGGTAGCATTACTTATTTTTATCCCAGAATGCATTGTGACGAACTGTAAATAAATCCCTCCAAAATGGTGGATGAGTTTAGAGTAATGCAAATTCTAAATATAGTCTGTTAAATACCTCAAAGTACCAATGAAGAAGTACTAATTCAGAATATTGTGCAATTAGCTTAGTGGCATGCTAACACCAATGTAAACGGCAAAAAAAATCTCAACCAAACTGTAAAAATTATTTTTCGAAGTTGTAAATAAAGATGATTGGAGTATGTTTTACAAAA
>NW_015783129.1:0-1297 GCF_001515625.1 Sinocyclocheilus rhinocerous | reverse complement strand
TAATAATATATAAATGTCAAGTGCTGCACAGAGACTTGTATGGATGCTTATTTCTGGTACTGAATAAAAAAAATAAAATAAAAAGGTAATTGCTGCTACTTATCTTACAATTCTGACTTTTTTCACAATCATGAGGAAAAAAAGTCAGAGTAGTGAACTCAGAATTACGAGAAAAACAATCAGAATTGTGAGATAAAAAGTTGTAATAAATTTTTTAATCATCATTCCGTGATGAAAACATAAAACACAATTATAACCTTTTTCTTGCAATTCTGAGTTTGTCTCACAATTATAACTTTTTTTTTTTTTTGCAATTCTAAGAAAAAACATCAGAAATAGTTTACATCACTATTCAGACTTTTCTTCTTAGAATTGCGAGTTCATATGTTGCAATTGCTAATTAGGCCTAACATCTTGCAATTCTTTTTTCTCAGAATTACAAGCAAAAAAATAAGAATTTGCAATCACCTTTATTTTTTTTATTCCATGCTGGAAATAAGCTTCCACACTTTTGCATAATTAGCAAATACGTTTTTTGAAACACAACACTTCACTAAAAAATATAGTTCAAAATGTAATTTTAGAATACTTTAATGTTGCTTTTATGTATTTTTGAGCTTTACAGCTCCTGTTGACTATACCTGTATAATCACAAAGAAAGTTAAAAAAAAATTCACAATTTGAAGTACGAACATAGATCTAATAAGTAATCATGCATTCTGCATGAAAAACACACATACTGTATATACACAGCATTCATGACATCCTAAATAAACCTTATATGGAAAAGAACAGCATCTGAAGCTTCATTTTTGGCTGCACTATCCCTTTACAAACAAACTCATGCATATGCGCTTTTATATTTGCAGAAACTCAAATAGGCTACATGAATGTCCAGATGAACATCAGTGTTTTCAGATAAAAACTTTGAAAAAGACTTAGGAACTGAATCCATCCTTAAGTAGTGCTGTGCAAATTAGACTTAATTATTTCAAATCTTCACAGCGTGAGAGTGACACAAAGAACATTAGTGTTAGATTGAGGCTTTAAAAGCACTCGGGCTGTGTGGCAGAAAGACAGAAGCTGAGAGAGGAGAATGAATTGGCTGCGCTGTATTAAGAAGAATAACAGCGAAGGAAAGTGTGTCACTTTCAATATTCAGCCACACATCAGGAGAGGACGACACTACACAAACACGCAAATGATTCATTAGAACTGACTTCACTAATGAGCCATACGAAATAAACCGACTTTTTGACTAGAGATGCACCGATCGATCGGCCAGGGATCGGAATCG
>NW_015783128.1:0-1295 GCF_001515625.1 Sinocyclocheilus rhinocerous | reverse complement strand
TTTGGACAGGGTTTGTAGTTCTCCAGCTCAATGCGTTCTGGGGTACCACACAGTCTCTTGGCCAGGCTGGATACCATGTCTGGGTGGGCGATGGAGGACCAGCTGTCTGGTGGGGTGGCTGTGCCCACTGACCCTAGAGAGGACAAAGTTGTGGAAGCCGAAGATGGAGCAGGGGGAGCCTGAAGAGACAGAAACACACAAGTCTGCATTACACGTCAATAAATGCAACAATACCTTTTTAATCGAAGAAATAGATATCACAACTTTTCTATGATTTCCTTTCCATTTTTATTTATATAATGGTAAACTAAATTATATACAAATATTTTAAATAAAATACATATGTTTGAATGCAGAATAAACAAATGATAGAGTTATATACACATATATATGTGTAAATATATATGTGTAAATATATAAATATTTATTACATAAACTAAAATATAAATAAAATAAATAAAAATTTAATAAATACATAATAAACTATGGTGCAGGTTATACTATTTTTAAAAATTGCTATTTTTACATAAAATTATTAAAAAATCTGTCTGACATATATAGTCATTATACTGATAATGCGTGTGTACTATAAAACATACATTTTTAAATTTTATATATATCTAAAAATAGGCACATAGAGGATCTGAAAGTATAATGGTGATATTGATGAATGATGAGGTTACCTGAGTAGGTCGAGGGGCCACAGCTGGGGCCGGTCTCTTTCTCTGAGCCATTCTGAAGCTGAAGTGGTGCTTACAGTAAAACTTCCCTGTACAAACCGAAAGAAAGGATAAGACGTGAGGGAGCGGGAAAATAAAAAAGTAGCTGATGTAGGGAGTAAATGTCTTATTTATACCATTGCTTAAAGTCTGTCTGAATGCCACCTCTTTTTTTAAACTTGAAGTGTTCGAATCCTGTGATCTATATGACCCTATCACTTGGAACTTTTTGGTGTTTTGATTCCTATTTTTAAAAAAATTTTTAAAAGGCATTTGCTGAGGGCGTTCAATTTGTGTGTGTGTGTGTGCCCTACTGTCATTATCGGACAACAGTAAAAGCCCTGTCCCAACAGACACATATTTCAGACCTTATGACATGGTAACAAAAGAGCAGTTTGTTTTGCCGAAAACAGTTGCCTACAGGAACACAGAACAACAGGGCATTTTCACACACTGTATCACCCATCGTGAAACAACATCCATTAAAAGCTAAACACCTATTGTTTTTGATATGAGCATAAAATCTTAAAGTCTTGGGAAGTCGTGGCCTAATGGTTAGAGAGTCGGACTCGTAAC
>NW_015783127.1:0-1297 GCF_001515625.1 Sinocyclocheilus rhinocerous | reverse complement strand
ATTTTTAAGTCAGATTCCACTGTTAAGTTTTGCATGCATTACTGTAATGTAACATTATCAAGATTCTTGATTTTTAGCTTTAATAAAAAGTCAATGGAATATTGACAGCTGGCATCACATTCATTCAGACAGACAGCTGTTCTGGGAGGATGCTGGATTCTTGAATGATTTCCCTCTAAAGACAATAAAAATGTGTCAATGTATTTTTAAACTGCTGCTTTAAAAAAAATATATTTTTCACACAGCTGTAAATCTCGAACTTCAGCTATTCCTCTCAGCTTGTGATTCTTTATCGTCCCCTTGATATTCAGCTATAAGCGTCCAATATGTCTGTTTCTCCTTGCAGATCAGGAAGTGTGCAGCATCACTGGAATGAAATATATAACTTTGTGGAACATCTGGCCCATAAGTTCATAAGGTAGGCAAAGACAGAGTCTCACAAAACTCTGTGAGTGTGCATAACTTTTTCTACTGTATGTGGATGAAAAATAATGACAAAATCCTTTAAAACATGTTCGACTAAAATATTGCATGACTAGTTGCATCTCTTTTTATTTGGCTTAATAAAAGTTATGTATTTTTCTTTAGTGAAGTAGGAATAGGAATATGTGGGATCACATTAAAAGATTTTTGTACAATTAAAATATGCTTTTAAAATTATAATATGCCATTTCAGTTATTTCAAAAGAGTGGTTTAATCAGAAATAACAACAGCGCACCTGACATTTACTAATCTCAGTCTAACATACATGTTTGTTATTGCATCTAGCCCTCAGTTGCGGATGTCCTTCATTGTATTCTCCGATCAGGGCAAGATTTTGATGCGGCTTACAGAAGACAGGTGAGTGAATCAACATTATCTTTATTATTTTCTTTTCTGATTTAACTCAAGCCATTAGCACAAACACGTTGTGTCCACTTTTGTAGTCTGGAAGGGGTGTAGTATTGACCAACAAATTAATGTTTTACACCTCTGTTACCAAAAAAATGAAGGCCACATCTGTGAGAATCGGTTATATGACAGTTAATGACCCATAAAGAACGGCACATCTTCTGGAAGCATTCCCATGGTCTTGACGATCATCTCCAATCCTTAAAGGGATTGTTCACCTAAAAATTAAAATTCTGTCATCATTTACTCACTCTCAAGTTATTCCAAACCTGTATGAGTTTCTTTCTTCCATTAAACACAAAAGAAGATATTTTGCAGAATGTTGGTCACCAAATAGTTGCCGGTAGCCATATTAGGGAAAAAAAATACTATGGAAGTCAATGGCTACCATCAACTGTTTAGTTA
>NW_015783126.1:0-1286 GCF_001515625.1 Sinocyclocheilus rhinocerous | reverse complement strand
TGGAATATTTTAAGTTTTGAGCATTTAATTATCTGTAAGTACTTGCTCATGTATTAAGTAAAACAGCTAGTATTTTTGTAAACAAACAAACAAACAGGAAAGAAATAAAAAATAAAAAACAGAGAATTCGCCATTGTTCCACATTGCCAATGAAGTACGAACACACACACACACACACACACACACACGTCAAACACAGGGGGAGGTGGGCGGGTTCAATGACCTCCAGAAGGACAGATGACAGGTGGAGAAACAGGCTGATCTTACCAGTGCCACTCCACTACGACACAGCTGTCATAATAGCGATAGCTGGACAAACATCAGCAGAAAACAAGAACAGATCAATGGAAAAATAAAACAGACAGAGAAAATAACTATTTTGAAAAGTGCAACAACAATTAAATGAAATGAATCTTAAAAAGTAGCAATGACAATGGCAACTTAAACCATTCAGAAGACCTTGCAATTGGTTGACAAGCATTTTGTTTTTCCATACACATATATCTTTTTCATTTCTATACATATCACAAACTTTTAAATTCCTTCCTTCCTTCCTTTATTAGATGTCCATGCAATAATGTCTACTTTGGGTAATCCAGTCAATTGAATAATTTACAAATGAAAAAATACTTAATCTCATATTATTTTATTTGTTTATTCAGCTCTTGTTGGATGAAAACAAATATATGATTATTAACAAGATATGAGAGGATAAAGTGGCTTTGCGGCTTATGATACATGAGCACTTAAAAATAATATTATAAAACAGTTCTGATCAGATAAGTCACATTAAAATCTGATGTAAATAGTTTTAATAAATGAATATTGGAGGAACAGTGAAATATTCAGCTGAGATTGTGTTTCGTAGATTTAGATTGTTTGAAGTTGAACCTACTAATATATTTATGTTTAAAGAGAGAGTTTAGTTAAAAATGAAAACTATATAATAATTTATTCACCCTCATGCTGTTCCAAAACTACTTGACCTTCTTTCAAAAGACAATATTTTAGTCTTAGTGTATTTTGTCCTTATAGTAAAAGTCATTAGAATCCAGTGCTGTTTTGGACCCCATTGACTTTCAATGTTTCTACAAAAATTATTTATTTTGTATAAATTTTGTAGATAGATACAGAAGAATGAAAAGCATACAGAGGAGCCACACAAGGATGACTATGAAAACCAAATTTAAATTTTCTGGGTGAACGATCTCTTTAATTTATGTTCACCACAGTGCCATGCAGCATGTTTGTTCAGGTTTGTGAACATCAGTGCTGCTGCTGTTGTC
>NW_015783125.1:0-1297 GCF_001515625.1 Sinocyclocheilus rhinocerous | reverse complement strand
TGTATATATATATATATATATAACAAAATTATTAATTTATTGTAAAAAAAAAACCTTTAATTTAATGTATTTATTATTTTTATTTTTTAAATTAATGTATTAATTTATTAATTAATCAATTAAATTTTTTAAATGTATTTATTTATTTTTTGAGTAGAGCTTATTTCTTCTATTTCAATAATTACCAGTTCACTTTTCTTGAAGTTACTATAGTCTCTGCTGTGACTTAATATAAAGCCTTTGCGGGTGCCTTGTGTCACTATTATAAGTGTGTCGGTAACAATGCTTTACTGTCCTTCTGTAAAATTTAAATTTCATGTCTAAAATTATCCAAACACTCAAGGCTTCCACAGACTTGCATTACACAAGTAATAGAGTCAAAGATATATTTGCAGCAATTATCACCAAGAAGTCTGAGGTGCAAAATGATTCAGTAAAAATATCTTGGTGTGCATAAGTTAATGCAACACCTACAAGCTGAAACTACAACTACCGCCCTGGCACTCAACAGCTTGACAAGGCTGCAAAGAACTGAAAAAAAGAGAAAGATCCATTCTCATCTTGGCTTTCACTTTATAATATGCATTTAATTATTTTTCCTTTTCCATAGGGCCCTTCTGTCTGTGTTTATTTGTAAACCAGGACCACAGTTATGCGCCATCATCATTTGCATAATTGGTTACTTGTCACAGAGTGATAATTTTATCTAAATTTTGTCCACAAGAAGTGTGAACTGCTCATTATTAAGAAGGAGACAGAACGAGAGAAAAGGGAACTGCTAATGTGATGGGAGAGAAAGGCATATCAGAATATCTCTCAGACAAGGTAACCATAGTTACTGCACAGCCGAGAAGAATAAAACTCCTCTGAGAGTGAAAAACAATGGAATTAAAACCTATTTTTCTGAAGTGTGTGTAAAGATTGCAAACGACTGGTAAAGTGACTTCCCATTTGAGATTGAATGTTGAAAGCTAAAGGATGTCTCAGTGGCCTTGTTTTTTACATGTGTATCTCTGAAAGGAACATGACAGTCGTGACATTCAGTGAGAGTCTGTCATCATAGATGATAAATGATGGGTGCAACCCTGAATTTCAACCTTGAGGGAAAAGTGCATAAGACGGTTTATGAGATACGGAGTCCAACACTGTGATGCTGCTCATTCACAGAGTCTCACATTATGCTAATTGTGTGGAGGAATGGTTCCCTAGAGCATCTGACAATACTCAGTTACACTACAACTGCTGCAGTACAAACTTCTATGGTAGTTCTAGAGGGTTTGTCATGTTTATCAGTGGC
>NW_015783124.1:0-1296 GCF_001515625.1 Sinocyclocheilus rhinocerous | reverse complement strand
GTTTTGAAACTTATATGGTAGTTAAATAGCCGCTAGACCTCAGTTTTGACAATATGGGATCTTTCAAAACACCAGCTGCGTCTGGGAGCACATGAAACCTCCGTTGGCCCGAGGCCTGATATTCTGCGGGAGTATTTCTGGATGTTCTCCGATTTTGTTTGTGTTTGTTTGTTTTCTTCTGCCGTAATGACGTCAGCTGTGTTTAGTAACTGTATCGTTTCTTTGGCAGTGATTGTGCTGTTTTGAGAATCTCAGCAGACTGAAACGGAGCCCGTGGGTTTGGTGTCACTCAGATTTTTTCAGGACTCAGTGTTCGGCACATTCACGTGTGCCGCTGAGAACTAATGGCAGTGGAGCTTGTTTGGTGGAGGCTGGAGTCTCTGGAGGATTTCTGCGGTTTTCTGGTGGAAAATTGTGCCGGTCTCTGGAGCCTTTGTTAGGAGAATTTGGATTGGCAATGTCTTACTCAATTCCTCTACACTTTTTAAAATAAAGGCTTCAAAAGAGGGGTTTGCCAACCGTTTTGGTTCCAAAGAACCTAACTGTGATTAATTCCAGAACCATTTTTCTTAGTCTAAATAACATTTTAATGATCTAAAGACCCTTTTTTTCTGTTCTATTTTTTCTTTTGATTAATGGAACGATTCCATGGATGTTAAAGGTTTACTGTCATTAACTCATAGTTTCCATGTGCTCACGTGTTTGCTGAAGTTCCAGGAGGTTGTGTTTTGTCCTGACACTATCCTGACTGTTTGTATAAGAGCGAAACTCTTCTGATATCTGTGTGATTGTAATGTTGTCTGGTTGTTGTCTGTTTCTGATCACACAATTGAGCCTCCATTGAGCGTGTTTCCTCCTGCCTTATCTACAAAGTCATAACGTCCTTTATTGTCCTCTATTCATAGCACAGTTTCTCCTGTGACGACCTCCGAGCACAATGACCTCTCTTACTTCCTGCATGCGAGCGACAATCGGAGCAAAAGTGTCTGGGATACACATGCTGAATCATATCAGCGCATGAGAATGAAACACAAGCTATGTTTGACAAACAGGTTTCCTAATGAGATAACGAGATTCATGGCATTAGAGCTCATTAACTGATCGCACTGCTCTCTATCAGAAGGACAGCAAAACAAACGAGATGTTTAGAGTTCATCGTGTGAGCCGTGTGTTCA
This sequence comes from Sinocyclocheilus rhinocerous, assembly GCF_001515625.1. Lineage (NCBI taxonomy): Eukaryota > Metazoa > Chordata > Actinopteri > Cypriniformes > Cyprinidae > Sinocyclocheilus > Sinocyclocheilus rhinocerous. The sequence goes on along the minus strand of NW_015783124.1, from coordinate 121 downwards.
GGGTGAAATGACCTTCTAATGTTGGTCAGGAGTGAGTTATTAACTCTGTGTTCTTCTCCATCTTTACTATCACACTCACACACTCTCTCTCTCACACTCTCTCACACACACACACACACAC
>NW_015783123.1:0-1297 GCF_001515625.1 Sinocyclocheilus rhinocerous | reverse complement strand
ATGAAATCTGAAAAAGGCTCATTAGCATAGATTAATCAGTCCTAAACGAGTCTGTAACGGACTCAAAAAGCCACATTAATGAATAGCACCTTGTGTCTTTGCTATTGCAAGAATCGCCTTCGTTGCATCAGTTTCGATCACACTCCTGATTAATTATTTTATTAATTCAGCATGTGATGATAAGTTTGTACTGAAGTACCACAGTACATGCCATTAGACGCTAACGCATCATTTCTTCATAAAGTAGATGTGACTAAATGGGCTTTAAAGTAAAACAATCAGCTAGATGAGCTTAGTGAACATATACAAAACTACTGAGCAAATGCATACATTAAAATAACTTTTTTGTTTGTTTGTTTACAAGCAGCTGGAAGGAATTCAGGACTCAAAACAGCATTGAGCAAACATTGGGTGTTATTTAAAACACTTCAAACTCAATGAATGGACTGAATCAATCAGATTGATTCTGAGTCGCTGTGAAGAATCAAATGTGTTTGAACTGAGTGTGCCGCTCCTGAGTTCACTCAGCTATTCAACTTCTGTCATCATTTACTCTCCCAAAATCATCATGACTTTTTTGTTTTATTCTGTGAAACACAAAATAAGGCTTTCTGAAGACTTTCTAAACCGTTCTTTTCAAATCAACAGAAACAGCAGTGACCAGAAACCGTCAAGCTCCAAAAAAAGGCAAAAAAGCCCAACAAACGCACCATTAAAGACATTGTTTCTTCATTAAAATTCACACACATTATAAATAACATTATTTTCTGTACAAGCAGCCTTTCGGAAATGCAGTGCATGAGGAAAGACTCAAAACAGCAGTGAGTAAATAAATACTGGGTGTTATTAAGCGCTAAAAAAACTCCCTGAGTGAACTGATTCAGTGAGAAGAATCAAATGTGTTCAAACTGAGTGTCCTTCTCTGAGTTAAAGGAATAGATCTCTCAAATATGCAACTTCTGTCATCATTTACTCGCTAAAAATCACATGATTTTCTTTTCTTCTTCTGTGAAACACAAAATAATGTATTCTGAAGATCTGAAATCAGCAAAAGCAGCAGTGACCAGAAACCGTCAAGATCCAACACAGTCAAAAAAGACACCATTAAAGCATCATTTCAGCTGTTAAAGACTCGTACGCACTATATCCCACGTCTTCTAAGGCCATATAGTGGCTTTGTGTGAGAAACAGACTGTATTTAGGAAAATATTCCCACAGTAACTGGCGAACCTCATTGAAGTGACATGCACAGGTTTGAGAGCTTGTGTTCGGTGCTCAACCGAGTCTCTGTGTGATG
>NW_015783122.1:0-1292 GCF_001515625.1 Sinocyclocheilus rhinocerous | reverse complement strand
GTGTGTGTGTGTGTGTGTGTGTGTGCGTGAGAGTGTGTGTGTGTCTAATGTAGACAGATTCCTACAGTTTGATCCATAACCTATGCAGTAAAAAGCATACTTACAGACAAAAAAAAAAAAGATTTTGGTGAAGCTGCATGATGTAAGGAGTTAAAAGGTGCTGTTACATTACAGTATAGAAGATATTAAAGGCTTAAAATACTAAAAAATATATGTTGATATAATGTAAATAGTTAGATGGACTGAGTCATGTTATTTCTATTCTGAATAAAACCGGGATATATTAAAAGGATTAAGAGAAATAATTTGACACTTATTACAGAAAAATAAGAAACTGCATTCTGTAAACACTTAAAAAGTTATAGTTCTGCGGATTGAGTCATAATAATAAATATTTTCATCCTGAATAAAACCAGGATATATAAAGTGGATAAAGAGAAATAAGATTAAATAAGGTTCCAAATAGAACAGAACATTCTTAATCATAGATTTTTAAAAGTTTAAATAACTTTTTATTTCCTTTAATTTTGGTATTTTAAAGTCTCTGAATGCAAAACACTGATCATGAAACATCAATAATCATACAGCAACTCAATAACAATATACAGACTGTACATACTGTGCAATTTATTCAAGAGGATTTTATCATTTACTGAAAAAAAAATCTATATTTTGGTAAGTGACAGAATCCTGTTGGTTTAGGTGAACCTGTACACTGTAAAGAGTTCAAACTCGCAGTTGTTGCTTTATTTATCTATCGACTATAAAACTAAAAAGTAACATGTTAATATAACCTAAAGAAGTGGATTGAGTCACATTAAATTATATTTTTATCCTAAATAAAATCAACCTGACATTTTACTACACATTTTCCCCATTTATTTTTCCACTATATATGCAGTTTGTAGAATCTCAAATTAAGTGCGACTGCATGTTATATAGTTACATTTATAAACTCATTTGACACCACACAAGACACTATTTAAGTGAAAATGAAAACCAGATTAAAATGCAGATTAAAATGGTGAAATGGCTACAACCCGAAAATCTTGCTAATAGAAACATTTGCATGTTATAATAAGTCATTTGCAACTACCTAAATGTAGCACACATAGTGTATTGTGTGTAAAGTGAATGTCTGTGCTTTACTGTCAGTGGCTCAGACTACAGGTCAAAGGTCACAGCTCTGTATGCTGGGGGACACTTTGTCTGATCCACTCCACTGATCAGCTGACACACTCATATATGAGAGTGTTTGTAAAAAAAAATATCTGATGCATCTGAAAGCAAGT
>NW_015783121.1:0-1297 GCF_001515625.1 Sinocyclocheilus rhinocerous | reverse complement strand
AGTTCCCACTACCATGTGGGCCAGCAAGATGGTGGCTGGTTCCAGCTGAAGATTTTCAGAACAAGAGCCCCAGATGGAGGGGTTTACATGTGCAAAGCAGTCAACAAGCATGGCGAAGCAATGACTGGAGCTGTGCTCCTGGTAGAGCCCATTCCAGAACAAAGAGAGGGAAGCAAGACAAACGGCTACACCAATGGCCATTGCTCACCACACCAACTGAGGGCCAAACACTCAAAAGAGCCTCACTTGAACGTGTCGAAGGCTAAGAAGTTCACCGTCACAGAAGGCAAACATGCCAAATTCCGTTGCTATGTCACAGCAAAGCCTAAACCAGAGATTGTATGGAAGAAAGATGGAGAGAATATTATGCCGGGTCGGCGATTTCTCATTTTTGAGGATAGAGAGGGGTATTACACCCTGAAAGTACTGTACTGTAAGCAGCAGGATACAGGACTCTACATATGTGCTGCCTCAAATGCACTGGGAAACACGCTGAGTGCTGTGCAACTGTCAGTTAAAGGTAACTCCATTTTTAATTATGCTAACTTTATTTTTACTATGTTTTATTTTTCAGTAACATATTTGTACCTAACAACTAACATACCTCTTTGTTCTCTGATAGTTCAGCCCCTAATCAAAACATTCTTACTCCTTCACTAAGGATCTTAAAACTAAAATATGCCTAAAATCATTGTCTTGGTTGTCATATAACCATTATGAGTTAATATGTTGCTGTATGCTTAAGACTTAAGGTTAGTATATGATTAAAATATGTGACTATGGCATATTAATAACACTGCCATACCAATTTCTAATGAATTGTGTGTTTTTATGTGTTTTATATTCCCTATAACTTAATTAAACATTGGTTGTATTGTTATTGTAACAAATTTCTTACTCTTTTTGACCATAATATAGCAGTGTCTGTCTGACTTTTGTGGGTAACTATATTTAGTTGTAAAGTCATTCACTGAGCAATGTATTCGATTAACCCTGACCAATGGTCAATGCATGATGAAAGGTGAGAAAAGCCACAGAGCTCAGTGCATTCCTGAGTGACAGCATCACTGCAAACTTATTAACAATGCAATGGGGCATAGCTTACGCTTTGTAGGGTGCAATTAAGCCTATAGGGTTATGTTCTTTCCTAGTAACTGCATGACCACAACTTTTTTTTTAACCACTGTCCTTGGCCTGCCATATCCCAGTTGAGTTATTGTGTAATTTGTGTTTAGTGCAAAGATATATGCATAGTGTGTGTAAACAATTAACACGTTAATGTTTCACGTTGCGTTTG
>NW_015783120.1:0-1296 GCF_001515625.1 Sinocyclocheilus rhinocerous | reverse complement strand
TGCTCTCTGGTTCTGGTAGTGAACAACATCCTCCTCCTCTTTTCTCCCCTCACAGAGACTCATTTTTAAGTTAGCATTGTCCTTTCATGCTATATGGATTACATTTTAAACATATTTAATTTGTATTGAATATTTTGGTGTGCATGAGTTTCTAACAATCATTTTCACAAACATACATACACAGACTGAGAAAAAAGTCAAACTAATCAAAGACCACCCTGAACTGCTGGGTTACAATGCAACTTAAGTTGGGTTATTTTTAACAGCCTCTTATTTTTATAGGAAAGTTTTCATAAATTCAAACTCAAAGCAGCATTTATGGCAACTATTTAATTAAAAATTTGTTTTCCACAACTTCCTGTCCTAAAGATACACACATGAGAAAACTTTAGATGAAATATTATGATATAAAACTGCCTATCATTGAACTTACTGTGATGTGATGTTTTCAAAGGCGATCTCAAAAAACTTACCATTTTGCTCTGTGCTTTTCTTGTTCTCCTGATGGTATGTGTTTTTTTTTTCCTTACAGAGGGTGTGTTTATGCAGGTCATGGCATGTCAAGCTGTGATGGGTGTGTTCTTGTTTTACTTAAGATTAAATAACTCACCTCAGTAATGGTAACAGTCACCAACTTAGCAGTAAGGAGGGTTCATCGCTGTACCACCAGCAGGAGAAATTAGAGGATCATTTTAAAAGTGTGTGAAATATAACTTGTCATCAATCTAAATTTATCTGATCCATATTTGCTCCTTTTGAAACTAAGTTAAATGTTAAATTCAGCAGGTTTCAGTTGACACACAAAAGCTCAGAAACCTGTTTTTATTTAAAGGGGACATATTATGCACAATTCACTTATATAACACTTATAAGGTGTTTGAACACAAATGTGTATCTACAGTGTGTGTAAACAACAAGCCTATAATAGACACGTACTGGTATTCTGTAATGCGATATATCAAGATAATGAACATGCACGATATTGTTGTCAGGGGCACTTCAAAATACCGTAAATAATTATTTATTACAAATTATTCAGATTTTTTTAATGCATTTTAAAAATACTTTTCCCATCAACTGGTCACAATGCACAACATCGCTGTAAGCTGCGTCAAAAACACATGCACACTCTCATGTAAACAAGCACGCATGAGAAGAGCATGGCAGAACGGTGCTGAATGAAAGCGCACATTCACTCTCTGACAGCAGGTGGCTACACCATAGTGACCACAAATTAACCATGGTTTTGCCAGACTAACCATAGTTTAACCATGGTATTTGTAGTAAAACTGTGGT
>NW_015783119.1:0-1297 GCF_001515625.1 Sinocyclocheilus rhinocerous | reverse complement strand
TGTATTTCTGTCTTCATTGTGGCACATTAAGGTGCATGCTGTTGTTCTCTGGGGGCATGAAGTGGCTAAACTGATCATTAGAAGATTAAAGAGGAAGATGTCTTCTAGCTGAGTTTAAGAGAGAATACTTGGGTTTTAGTTCAACTAATATATATATATATATACATATTCTTTATGCTTGTGGCAGTGCATTGAATATTGGCATGGCAGATGGCCTGTAAGCATGTCAGCTCTGAATCTCTGAGTTCTCTGGACCTTATGGTCAGCAGACAGGGAACGAGAGGACAGAGGTCATGGAGAAAGTGGGAAATCAGCAGAAGGTACTCTATAAAACTCGAAAAAAGAGTGATTTTGGATGTGTCCCAACATTAGTTCGCTGAGGAATTACACAAGCAGACTAAAACTCTGGCACAAAAGTCAGATTTTGATTTCACATCATGTTTGAATGGATGGGGCAATACAGTATGATGCACTTTGAATGTGAATGGACCGTAACGATCAATCAATAGTTTGGATAGCCAGTATCCAAAGACGTGTGACTGTTTGATGAGGCAAAGATCTGTTTTTCAGTTAACTTTATTGGGAAACCTTTATAATCAATGATGTGAGTACATCCCAGAATTTTCTAGAGACAAAGGCGTGACATCAGCTCAACATGTCTGACCAATCCTATACCTTCCTCAAACTTTGTCCTGGATGCACCTCACGTCCAAGGCCAGAGATGAGCATATGATTTTGTAGGACGGTCAGCAGTCATGTCTGATTCAAGTGAGGTCTTGGAGTTCATTTAGATTGATATTATTCTCTGTAAGCTTGAGCTTGACTTTGCCATGTGTTTTTGAGTCACAAGACTAATCATGTGAAAATGTTTGGTGTTTATTTTTATCATCATGCCATACTTGTGGTATAGTTCCCAGCGTATATCACAACCGTAGTCAGTTGCATTTGTAAGACATTCTAATTTCATAATGTGACATTTTTTCCAAATGAAACAAGATTTAGTGAGAAAAAAAACTACACACTTGCATGGAAAGTTTGGAGGTTTTTGCAAATTGGTGGCTAATTTATGATTTTATTTTTTCGTATGACTGCTTACACCCCACCGATGGTTACATTCAAGGGTGGATATTCATGCTTACATTTTTTTCTAAAAATTGTATGTTTCCATATCAAACTCATTGTACAAATTCATACAAAATCACCACCTTGTAAAATAGTGTACATTTTCTCATCAAATTGGGCTGGAAAAAAATTCATGTGAGATTTGATTTTATAATTATTAGGAATTCATCGGGTT
>NW_015783118.1:0-1296 GCF_001515625.1 Sinocyclocheilus rhinocerous | reverse complement strand
CAGAACTGCTGAGGCATGCCTCCCAACAAATGGCAGATTACGAGACTATTTTTCATGCTAAACGTTTTAAGTATAAATCGATTTTTTTTTTTTTGTAATTCTCTGTGTACAGAAGCACACGCCTCTTTGTAGACTGGAATCACAGACAAAGTGAAGAGTAACATTTTTAAACAAACAGAGCACATCATTTTCATTTAATAGCTTATTAGAACTATTTCAAGCTTTCTATATAAATATAAACTATAGAAGTCAATTATATTGGCCTAAGTTGATTTAGCCTTTAAGAAGTAGTAATACAGTTTAATATAAGATATTCCAAAAGTAAAAAGTGTATGCTAGGTGTCCAATTAATGAACAACATATTTAACAATAAAAAAAAATAAAATAAAATACAATTTTAAAAATAGTAGAGAGACTGGCAGAATGGACTATACCTTGAGCCTCTACTGAATTCAGTAATATAGCAAAGAGTGCAGCGGCAGCCAAAGACAGCCTGATCTTCATGTTTACACAGACACAGTCAGCAGCTCATTAATTAATCTAAAAAGATAGAAAAAAAAAACATTATTTCTGCAGTAATTGCATAGTAGCTACATTATTTGAATTATTATTATGCCAATGCATTCATGGTGTGCTTGGCATTTTTTTTTATTTTGGACTAAATAAGCATAAATCTTTTTTAACAACTGAACATGTAAATGGCGCTTAGATACTTTACAGAATTAATATCTAGAATTACTTCTCAATGAGACGCGGTGATCCACATAACGGCTCACGAGCGCCTCCACGTGGAGTTTGATGCAAGTGCAGTGAGATTGCTAACCATTCATCTATAGACCAACCTAAATCAATAATCATTTCAATATGATTTCTGCTAAACATAAACAAAACCTTTGTGTTTATCAAAACTATAAAAAGAAAAGACGTGGCAGAGCTCACGAAACATGCATTAATGAATTACACAATTGTGATTAAATCCTCTAAACGTCTCGTAGGCTACATCACCAAATTTCAGACATTAAAACTTCCCGAGTAATAGCTATTTATTTAACTTTAATTTAATTCCCTGAACAACGTTCATCAAAAAAAAATCCACACAAATCTAAATAACTCTTTTGAAATGTTTGAAAGAAGTGAAGAAATCATATTCAGACCTGTAATAGTCCGTCAATATCACACATGGAAAGTAAAGGCTGATGTCCCCCTGCAGACAGACTGAGAGCCTCGTCTCGCTCCTCCAGCAGTGAGGGAAAACCTCTGGGAGAATGGGAGGAATCTGAGCTCAACCTGACACTA
>NW_015783117.1:0-1296 GCF_001515625.1 Sinocyclocheilus rhinocerous | reverse complement strand
TGCCTCCTTTATTCCATCTCAGATGGCCATTGTTCATAAGAATCTGATGAATGAATTAGTTCATCATCAAGTTCCCTCATTTGATTATAAATGAATGGAGAGTTTGGCCTTGAAGCCAAATGACTTTAATGAGGAAGGCTCTGAAAATGGCAAAGCAAGCAGTAAAGTGTTATCATGGCAGAGCCTCCTAAAAAGTCATTTATCAAGTTTTAATGTCTTGCTCCGCTATCCTCATCTCTTACAGCTTTTTTTATGGAGCAGGTCACTATAAAACCCTGCAGAGATGGAGGAAGGGATTGAAAGAGATTATGGGTTGTTTCAGCAAGCCTTTCAGAAGCCCCTTTCATGGAAATGTTGTGTAGATTCTTCGATGTATTGACATATGTCAAGCTTTAAGTGAAGTCGTACTCTTTAGTGTCATTATGTAGGTATCGTGATGTATTTCACAAGGTTGTTGCATTAAATTTTAATATGTTAAATTAAATGTATAGTCATAGAGAAGCAGACAGGAGGGTAACATTAAAGTTATATATTTATTTTATAATATTGAAGGGGTTGTGACTATTTAAACATCCCGCTCCAAAAACGGTTCATTTGGATATTGTGGGATTTGTGAAGGATCCCAGGAACTGTGCTGTGCCATACTTATTTTATCTAGAAATGCATTAAAAAAAATATCACCTTAACCTAAGTAAACGCACTTCTGTTTCGCTGTTGATTCTGTTTATGGTCTAGTCTAGTCTAGTCTCTTCCTCCAAGCCGAAATCTTTCACCTGGAAGCAGCACAGTGCACCGATACTGGTTAAACACCCTGCCAAGAAGCGTTGGAGCAGAAAAACAGGCCCAGCTCCCTCTTTGCAGGCCCACGTTGTCAGAGCACAAAGCACTCTCTCCATGGGCCCCTCGGGAGCCTGGGAGAAATCACAGGCATCTACAGACGTCAAAGATTCAACAGTCTTTACCAAACAAACAGAAGCCCAGCAGAGTGATGGAGGATGCGAGCAGAGGGAGGGTGAGATGGCGAAGGGGCGAAAGAGAGCGCTGGGATGGGTTTGAGTCAGAGGAATGGAGGCAGGCATCTCGGGAGAGGAGGGGATGGTGGGTACGGACAGATATGAGGTACCCGAGTCAGAGAATGAGTCGAGCGATGGGGGAAAGTGGGGCTGCTGAATTGGTTGGAGAGAGGGAACCAAGGGCGGGAGGGGGGAAAGAAAGTGCAACACTGAGATGTGTCAAGAAAGGGCGCCTGGGCCCCCCTGAGGAATGTTCCTTGTCTGCTTCACAACCCCAAGACCA
>NW_015783116.1:0-1296 GCF_001515625.1 Sinocyclocheilus rhinocerous | reverse complement strand
TACAGCAGTTTTCTTTCTTTTTTTCACAGGAAACCACTTATAGTATAAATGTTCTGAAAGATTTGAATTTGTAATTTCCTAGAAATTGCAATGAAAATGAGAAAGATTCCAGAGCAACAGACAGAAAGAGCAAGAGAGAGGTATTAAATAAGAAACAAAGACTCTATGCAGAGGTAGAGTTCAGTGCACACGGCTAAAACTCGCCACTCGCCTGCCTACTGCCTCCTATCAGGACTTGAGTTTACAACACCGCCTTCAGATCCAATGCTGGGCCGCATCCTCACATGCTCACAGAAAATAAATAGAATAGTACAATCTTCAAATGCTTCAAATCAGTCTTTCGATTCACGATTCCATTTTCTCGAACGTTATCCCTGATTTCAAACAGTTTCCAACACTCTTAAAATGTGCAAAGGGAGTCTAAAGCGCCGCCGCCGCCGCCAAAAAAAAACCTCCTTGAGAAGTACTTTGGTCAATCTTCCTTCATCTTAAGGAAATAAACCAAAACAGACATCTGAGTTCACTGCCTTAGTTAGACGTTTTGTCTAGTATCATGTCTCTGACAAAACGTAATCTAAACACGAGTACGAGTGATTCTCACGAAACCTGCCAAGAACATGTCTAGGTCATATTTCACCACAAAATTAAAAGAAATTAAACATGATATATTGCATGAATAAGATAATTAAGCCCACAAAACATAATGACAATGCAATCTTATCATCCTAAAATAGGCTTCATTTTCTTCTTGCAAAATATCATTTTTGCTTTTGATTTTGCAGGAAATATTGAACCTTTGTATGTCCAGGCGGATATGTTAGCATCGCATGGCCTACTTACTGTATTGTATACAAAATACACAAAGTGTGCACTATATTTAGATTCAACTATTTTTTTTTAAAGTAAAAATGTTAAGACGCTTTTGGGCATTGGAAATAAAATACCTTGAAAGATGTAAGAATAAACACATACTGCTTGAAAATAATGGCCATTTTGATGTCATCTGAAGCAATACTAAGGGAAAAAAATGCTGTTTTCATTGCTGAAAAAAAAAAGCTATTGCAGAATGACATTCATGTCAACAAAACATTGTACAAAACATTGTTAAATTGCTTTATGCCACTTTTGTGATACAGAAAATAGGTTAAACTCAACTGGAAATTCAATTGAGGACAGAAGATTACGACTAAAGAGGAAAAAAAAAAAACACCTCAAAGACAGTGCTTAGAAACTGTGTCGGATTCCAGAAAATGTACTTATTCCTGATAAAACAACTGACATATTTATAAAAAAAAA
>NW_015783115.1:0-1296 GCF_001515625.1 Sinocyclocheilus rhinocerous | reverse complement strand
ATATATATATATATATATACCTTCCCGAAACCAGAACTGAAGATAGACCGAGCCATCAAACTCCGATTGGATTAAAGCTTGATCAGATCCTAAATTCATCAGAAAGCTTCATGCATTAATAATCCGATCAGATAATGTTCTGTTTGTTCAAACAGTTCAGCAGTTGCTGTTTGATCTGATAAGGGGAACCCCATCGTTTCATCAGCTGTTATATTCTGTTACATTGTTACATTGTTTGTTACACTGAGGAACCGCATTGACAATCATGTTTACTTTGATGTCATATTTAGAACTCATTTTCCTCTGTAAAGGAAAGAGTTAAGCTCACGTGCACAGTCCTTTTTACAAAGTGTAAGAATAATACGATGCGATGCATTCACTAGAAAACACCTAAAGTGTAAAATGTATGTACACTTGTATGTAGCCTATATCTATATACAATAGGTATAAAGACCTAATATAAGTCATTTTCGAAAACAATGACATAGGCCTATAGACATTTCAAGCAAGATTTAGATTAATTTATCCAGATATATTTTTGTCTTTTCTTCACGGTATCTATTATTTTATCACTTTTTATTATTATGAAACATTATTTGATCATACCTCTTTTTGTGTAATGTTTTGCTTCAAATGTCCACTCGTGGTACCTACTTGCCTCAAAAGAAATGTCACTTTTAATGCATTTTAAATTATGCTTTTCTCTTGAAAGTGAAGAACCTTTCTGTGTTAGACTGTGTGCTAGTGCTAGCTGAACTGGTTTTTCATCCTCCACCCATGAAAGAAAATAAACGCATGATGTTGTAATGAAAACAACATCTGTGTGTCATCAGCGTGTAGCTAACATCGCAAGAAAAGCATGCATATGAGCTTAATCTCAGTGTTGGGTTACTTGAATAACACTTTCCAGATGTTGTCGGCCTGCTGGCATTGCAAGTGACAACTTACTGCGAACTTAACTCCTTCTGCCTCGCTTTATCTCTTCTACAGGGTGAACTGGAGAAACTGAATCAGTCTACAGATAACATCAACAGATGGGAGACCGAACTGGAGGTAAAGTTCACATGCATGCTTTGTGGTGTCACTGTTTTCACTGAAAATGGTTGCGGGCGGAATTCCAAAGTGGAAAATGTCTAAACGCTCAGACCCTCCCCCCTTCTGCCACTGACCAATAGGAAGTTTCTTGCATGTGACTGACACACTTTATATCCGTTGAGCAGCAGACAGAGGAAATCTCTTCTATCCGAGTCTGGAATTCCTGCCTTGAAAGCCACAGGCCACGACAGCTAAAGGAGT
>NW_015783114.1:0-1295 GCF_001515625.1 Sinocyclocheilus rhinocerous | reverse complement strand
ATAATGTTCTTTTTAGCAACATCATATGACCCCTTTAAATATTTAGCTTATCTAACATGGCAAAAAAAAAAAAACATTTGGAAGAATACACACTTTCATGTGCACAGTTCATTTAAGGGTTAAGTGTTGTTTCTTTGATCTGAATTAAGTTAATTCCATTTTTATAAACTTGACAGGATCCCATTAGGGAATATGATTCCATCAATGAAAAAAAAAAGAAACATTTAACTTAGTAAGTCAATTATCAAACCATCCATTTCTTTCTTTATCTTTTCTTTATCATTCTCTCTGATGCAAATCATTTTAGATAGTTTAAATATACAACAGTAAAATGAGTTATTTCCATACAGTCTACCTCTGTAAAGTACCATGCATTCTGCTGTTGTTCTGTTTCCTTGAAAGTCAGATCATTATCAGCTGTTCAATCTATCTGTGCAAAACCCCAGTATTAGTCGATCTATTCATTCCTCGCTCCGCATTCAAGCAAGCTATTCACACTATTTAAATCTTTAAATAATTACAAAAGAGTGCAGAGGCTGAAACAGGTGGAGGGTATAGAGGATAAAATTAGAAAAATTAGTGCAAATGTACATGTTCAGGAATCAGATGGTGCACCGGTCACAGGGATATCGCTTTCTTTAAGCTGCAAAGCGGGTAACAATTAGGTCCTGGATTTACCGTGCGCCAACTCTACTGCGAACATAGCATGACAATGCACAGTATCAGTTGTGTAAATAAGCAAGACTCTTTTAGCATCTCTACTATTTGTAATTACCGCTTATTTGCATCTTACTGAGGAACCATAACCGGATATGCAAACAGAGAATGAATAAGACCATGTAATATATATAATACTAAATAATGTTCAAAACCAACCTCTGAAGAAAACCACGAAACACTATATTCAAAAATGGACTCGTATCCAGCTTTACTATCCATTCTGAAATGGTTTATCTTTTTCTCTTTTCAGAGGACCTCTGACCTAGTCACTTAAACCTTGACCCCTGGGAGCCGGCTGACAGAAAATGAGATTAACTCCCATTAGTTGGCTGCTCAGTGAGGCTTTGCGCTCCTCAGGCTGCAGTTCTCCAAAATAAAATACTTTTCATGGTTGGAGGCAGTCAATTATAATAAATACATGTCAGGAGTCCACAGTGTCCGTGTATTTCAGTGTGAGGAAACGATTCAGGTTATAAGCTGAAAGAAAATGGTCTTTGTGCTGTAATTCAAGGATGGAAATGTAAAGTGAAACGATCTTAATCTCAGCTCCTGAACTGGCCATTTGGCTTCTGTGA
>NW_015783113.1:0-1294 GCF_001515625.1 Sinocyclocheilus rhinocerous | reverse complement strand
TTCAGTATTCTCCCAACATCCAGCTTGCAGCTGGTTACATAACGCCTGTCGAGTTGAGCATTTTAATGAATTGAAGGGACAGTCGGATGCGATCTGAGTCTCGTCAGGGCTGTGTGAGGTGATGGAGCCGTAGCGCTTCTCTCCCATCCTTCTGTCAGCGGGTGTGATCTTAAAATAGTCTCGTAATGAGGGACCCTCAGAGTTCTCGGCAGAACGGAGCCGACTGCAGGGTCCGAAGGGACATGAAATCATAATGCTCCAAACAGAAGGCCTCCAGAAAGTCACGGTTTTGCATTGACAGCGGTTTGATATTTTCTAAAGGTGCGTTGGAGCGACACCAAGCAGTTGACATCTTTCAGTGAGGTGACATTTCTAAGGTCGCCGTCCACTATCTCTTTATTTGATGCAGTGCGGCCTTGATGACCTTTAATATTGCTTGCTTGTTGACAAGACTCTCAAGGCCAGAGAGCCAGTGCAAGTCTAAAATGACTTCTCGGAAACAATTGTGGTGAGGATATTTTGCCATGGAGAGAGAATCTGTGCGAATGCAGCCCTTGCAGTTATTTATTATTGTATTTCATTTCCAAAACGGCCCCGTTTGAATATTTTATGACCACAAATGACCATAATAACTAAAGGCTATCCTTTTCTCTGTAGAAAATATGAGAGACGCTTACCTATGCAATGATTTGGAATGTTGCAGTGTGGTTGCTAGGGTGTTCTTCATGGTTTCTAGTAGTTGTTTACTGGCCAAAGTCAAAAGATATTTCTTGTGTCCCTTGTTTATGGAATTTTTTTGTGCAAAAAATGTAATTTGCACCCCAATTTACTTCGTTAAAGGGATCATTCACCCAAAAAATGAAAACTCTTAATTACTCACCCTCAGCATTTTTAGTCATTTTCGCGGATTTGTGTGAACAGGGATCGTTGTCGTCTGAACATGAAACTATTTAAAAACGCAAAGGAAAAACCTTTCAGTTTTTAGCACAATCATTGTTGTGTAAACATACCCTTAGAAAAACATTGCGTGATTTGACATTATCAATCTGGAATTGATTGGATGGTGAGAAATTTAAAGTTACATACAGTTTACTAAAATAATCACACAAAGCTCCGTGTTGTCTTTTTTTGAAGGAATAGTTCACCCAAAAAAGAAAATTTGCTGAAAATATACCTACTCACAGGCCATCCAAGATGCAGATGAGTTTGTTTCTTCATCGGAACAAATTTAGCCATACATCACTTACTTACAATGGATCCTCTGTAGTGAATGGGTGCCGTCAGAATGAGAGTC
>NW_015783112.1:0-1296 GCF_001515625.1 Sinocyclocheilus rhinocerous | reverse complement strand
TGCAGATCCAATTTTTAAGGTTAAATGTTAAAAATTAAGAAGAAGAAAAAAGAGAGAAAAAGGCATTGTTGATAAAATCTAAGATTGACTCTTAACAGAAATAAAGATTACTGGAATATGTTTTACAAGAAAATATATTTCTGCTTTCTACTTCAAAATTTCACATTCAATTCAGTGTGTTCGTTTTGTAATTATTTGTGTAATTTACTTGCAATTTCTCAGTGAAACTGTTAAATCCTACACCAACTTTGTTTCAGTGTGCTTGCACTACTGGCACAAAATCAAATTTTTGATCTATAATTTCACCTCTCATCACTAGCCAAACACAATTTCACTTTCAACAGCACCACTCTAATATTTTAGTTATGAATAATGAACGCAAATATCCATAAGTATCCACGACTATGAATATGAAGCCCAGCTTCGCTTTCAGAAACATCTTTCAAAATGACCAACCATGCATAATTAAACCATGTGAATCATATTAATGAAATCAACCAGACCCGTATGCCAACTCCAGACAAGAAAGCATCAAGAAACTTTAACATCTGCTCATCTAAGCTTCCTCAATCATTGTCTGATTTCCTCCTTTCCCAGAATCCCCATCAGCAGCAGAATCAGAAGGTGACTGACCTTTATACGAGAGTTTGAGTCGGGGTACGTTGTTCTTGCTCCTCTGAGCGTCGGATCCTCTCTCCGGCACGCCGAGCGTCCACAGCAGCAGTACAATCCCCCACAGGTAGTCCATTTTCACCGCTGCCTGTGTGCAGTCCACTGGCCTCTGGAAAACACGGTTTCGTTCAGCAATCCAGTCCTTCGGAACGCCACCTGAGGATGGAGCAGGTGTGTCTGTGTGTTAAATAAGTCACACAAAGATCACATCTCTCCTGGTGAAGCAGTCACAGCCTCAGGAGAGGACCACGAGTGTCCACACCACTCACTGTCTCACTTTAAAGTGTGTTCCTGTGGTTGTTTATCTCCTAGATGTTATGCGCTCTTCCTCTCTGACTGTTTTAAATAGTAACACAGTTGAGAATAGACTCAACTAAAGCTCGGTGAAGCCCTAGGCGCTTCTCTCTCTCTCTCTTTGCAAAAGCTCAGCGCACACACGGCCACAGCGCAAGACTGAGAGAGAGCGGAGCCAGCTGAGAAAGACTGTGAGTGAGAGAGAGAGAGAGTGAGCGAGAGGAAAGGGGAGGGCTGTGCTTCCAGCAAGAAGATCCTCTAGGTAGACTTTTTTCCTACTTCCACATCCCACACACACTGTCAAAGTTGCACTCACTCTACAAGAATCAT
>NW_015783111.1:0-1295 GCF_001515625.1 Sinocyclocheilus rhinocerous | reverse complement strand
TGTGTAGATTTCAAAATGTCTCGAAGGAAGTTCAAGCCTTGCCCCTCCTGCCAAGCACCTAACCAGGTGAGGGAAAGTGGAATAGAGCATTATGTCCAATATTCAAATATGTGGTTTTAATGTTCTACATTTCTCATTATTAGGTCAATTGGACACTAAAGTATGCTCCTACTAAATTACCCTGTATGATATCTGTACTGTGTTACAAAACAGTGATAATGTAAGGCGTCTGGTTGATATCAATTTTGATTGCTTGTTTTGCACCAAACGCCATAGGCAACATTGATTAGAGTAGCCTGGGTGTCTCCTACATCTGCCACTTTCACTGTATGATTATAATAATAATAATAAGAATCCTGTGTCAATCTAGAGACGCATATTCTGAATTGCATTGTGCTTCGTGTGTTCCTCTCTTTCCTGTATACAGCCAAATTAAACTGTATCTTGATTGTACTTCTTCTCTGTGACTGTGGATCTGATGTCTCACTTTGGTATACTTTTACCAACACAGGTGAGCCTCAAAACCTGCAGCTCTTGTTTCGCAGCCATCTCCCAAAAAAACAAAGTAGCGGCCAAAAAAGTGACCCTGGACAGGAAGTGGGGGGAAAGGGTCCTAAAAAATAGAAATGCGGGAAGAGTGGTGGACTCTGCCCATATTGCAGTAAGTAGAAATGCTCATATTTCATTAAGCAATATGATTTGTTTCACTTTCATTAATATTGTGTGATAGGGCAAGGGCCTCATTTTACAAAAATAAGTTTAATCTGTCAGTGAATGAATTTGAGGTAGTCATAGATGGCATTGGTGTAACATATTATTTTAATTAATTTGTAATTTGCTTGACATGCATGGAATAGACTTTCTTTTTGACCAGGCGCTCATGTACATTTGTTTACATATACAACCGGCTACATTGTAAATATAACTTTGCTTTAGTACCACACAGGTACTTCAGTATGCGTGTTACTGAAGTCTCTGTCTCTGCTAAAGGCAGATCACAGAATTCAGACCCAGAGTCACTATTAAAGACAGTCTTGCATGATTATGTAAGTAGATAACATGCTCCTACCTTGCACTACCACCCCTAGCATGTGAATATTGCATCTCACACTTATAGTGCCTTGCGCTGCGTTAATTTTAGAGAAAGTGCATGATGATGTGGCAAAATAACTCAGGACATGCGTGAAAGCCATGCTGTGTGCAACATATGTGTTGTTAAAAGTAAGGCCATATTCCAGGTGTCCTATTTCAAAGCCACAACTTAAAAAAGCATTTGAATTACTACAGGGGAGATA
>NW_015783110.1:0-1296 GCF_001515625.1 Sinocyclocheilus rhinocerous | reverse complement strand
GAGCCACAGGTCAACACAAACTGAGCTGTTTGTTTTGCAACTCTAAAGCTGACTGAGCAGTTTTCCAGCATGGAAAAGCCTCATGTTAGGAAAAAATGGGTTGGCTGGGAGAGGAAGCCGTTCTTAATTTGTAGTACCCGCTACTGCATGGCACGCTGCAAGTCAAGCATGCTTTTTCCACAGCGTGAAACAGGCTAAACGGACGTCAATAAAGACCATTAGACTAATTCAAGTGATTTAACAGACTGGGAGAAGCTAAAGCAGACCGAGCGAGGTTTCTTATTTGCACCTAATCCCTGTAATTTTAAATCCATCAATCTAATTCATATTTTGTGAGTTCCCCTCCATTCTCAGGCCACAGGGTTCAGAGATTGAGCGGGGATATGCATTTTCAGAACCCTCTCGAAATCACACCAGCTATAGGCCTTATTCATGAAACACGAGCTGAGCGAGTCATTCGTAAAACCATTCTTGCATAACCTGTTGTGTTCAATTCAGTGGGACAATTTACACTACCAAAAGTTTGAACAAAACTTCGAAACTTTCTGTTCGTCAAAGAATCAGCTCAACTGTTAATAACACTGATAAGAAAAAAATGTTTCAAATCAGCTTGTTAGAAGGATTTCTGAAGACCGGAGTAATGTTAAAAATTCATCTTTCCCATCACAGGAATGATTCAAGAAGGACATTTCAGATTATATTACTTCCAGTGTGATATAAAAAGGGAAAAAGCTGAGCGCATTGCATTGGGGCATAAGTGTGCTCTGTTGCACATATTGACAAATGTAGAAGGTCACAAGTTTATTGTTTGTGATGAATAGAAAAAGCTAATAGATAGCTTTCTCCAGTATAATATAGTAGAGCACAGATCGTATTGATTCAGTACTTCCATACTTTTGCAAGCTCTGCAAAATATACATGCTGCATACTGCAGAAATAGTATAGGTAGTATGCTATTCCCATCTGCAGAGCTCATGAGCTCATAAGTCTCTATTTGGCCTTGACTTGAGAACTGAGGTCCGAAACCAATGCCTTACACAACACTTGATGATTAATGGTATTATCAAGTTCGCTTGGTGCCTTAAAATACCCACCAAGCAACAAGAAGTGAAGCCTTCTAAATCATCCTAAAACAGCATTGGCCATTAGCCAGGACAAGAAATGGGTCTGTTCAGATGTCAGTGGTACATTAGGTTGGGTGGAGTGGAAAACAGAAAGCTTTGACACTCAGAGACATAAAGATGGCAAGCGATAGCATGCGTAGCTGCAGGCGAGAGATGAAGACGGAGATTGCTC
>NW_015783109.1:0-1295 GCF_001515625.1 Sinocyclocheilus rhinocerous | reverse complement strand
ATTAGTGTCATTGTAAAGCTGCAATATTTGAGAAATCACAGATTTCGGAACTTCTCTTGCAGTGGCTGAAAAGGTCACCCCTTTGGCCTTCATCTGGACAGCCTCCTGTTGCAGGGTTTCAGTCACCTTAGAACGGCCTGCCATCTTGCAATCTCAGTAAAAATTAGAGGAATGCTGCCAGATAAATAGGGTTTGTTAATAGGAAATTAGCACCAGGTGCCATATTAACACCGCCACATAACTTGGAGGTATCTGTAAGTGTTCTCTAATTTTGATAAGAATTCTTTTTCAAATATCTCATTTAAATTTTTTTTGAATAAAATTAATTTATGAAATATGCTTAAAGTGACCTTAGGTTATTCTCTAATTTTGATCTCCACTGGTTCATGGACAACATGGTTTGTCAGCTCACTTCAGCGTGAACTGGAGGTAAAAAGAGCTCACTGGTCACTTTTTGAAAGATTATGTTTCTGTTACGAGTGGGGAAAGTCAGTTAGTAGGCTGTTAGTTCTCAGTTCCTTTTTTACCTAGGAAAAGTGTCTTTTTATAAAGCCCAGAGGGAACCCATAATTTCCCGAGATGGCTGGCTTTCCTAGGTGTGAGTGAGCTGTCTGTAATGACGGCGCTCTTAGGTGAGGTGCTAACCCACAAAACCCATCCAGCGCTTAAGTAGGCAACCTGCATAGGTACCAGAAGTTAACACGAGGGATAACTTGCATTCTCTAATTGGCAACAGCAACTCAATTTGCCGTGCAGATGAGCGAAGACAAATGCTAAAGAGTGAGTGCTGATCCCTCCTGGTGCTCCAGCAAATTAACCTCTCTCTGCTAACCTCATCTCCATTACAATATCAAACACCCGCTCTGCCAAGTGAAGCCTGACAATTAACATAATCTAGCAGTTAATGCAAATGCAAACAAGTTAAGGATTAATTTAACAATTAGAGGAGTGGATGAAGGTTAAATGGGGAACACCTTCCTCCTCTCAATAATACAGCAGCTTCCTCAAAACACAAGATGAAAGAGAATGACACTTGATAGAAAAGAAGCTATAACGGACATAAGGGAAGTTCTGTAGAGGGCAGTTCACTGGCTGCTTGGCATGTTGTTGTGAATTCAGTGACACACTTACTGTAAAGTCCATGACAAAGAAGCTACAGCTCTGTTCCAAACTCTAATGAGGTGCATTGCTGTATGCTGCCTACATAGACAGCATCCAAAATCATAAATGGAATCTCCAAAGTGACTGATTTGGAACAAACTACAGAATGAGACACTCCATATATGAAGCAAGCG
>NW_015783108.1:0-1295 GCF_001515625.1 Sinocyclocheilus rhinocerous | reverse complement strand
CTGCAGATCTCTGTGCAGACGGTTCAAGAGGAACTCCTGCAGAAAGACACATGTAAAATCACTACTGATGCAATGAAATCAACTTTTTACTGAAACACTGAAACTGAAATAGAAGAAGTTTCCATTTACAGAAAGCGAAAATAATGTTTATTTAATAATGAAATAATCTATCAATACATAATAAACATTTAAAACAAAAACTGGGTATACAAACGTATAAAACTATAATTCGCTTTCTGTTCCAATTTGTCGTTGAAATATAAACATGAATAAAATCTCGTTTTCATGACACTCATTCATAACAGATTTATTTAAAAATATATTTAATAAAACATCACTAACAGGTCAAGTTAAACGTATAATAATAAATAAGTATAATATGTGCTATTGGAGAACCGCTAATTAAACATTACCGTTTTTGGTCAATGATTTCGGTTCTCCAAAACCATTTCAGCTGAAACTGAAAATGCATTTTTTTTGCTCTTTCGGTGACATTTTTTGGTTTCCGAAATTTCACTATAACTCACAAACAAGACCTCTACAAATCTTAGCTGTCCTAGAGCAAATGAGGCTGTTTTTTCCTCATGTTTCGTCTCTTGTTGCTTTGACTTTTCTCCTGAGAAAAAGACCCCAGTCTTTACTAGAGCTCTAGATGAAATCTCAACATCTCAAACTGTGTTCAGCAATCTGCAATCAAAGTCAGAGATTTCAATATGAATTTTTGTGTCTTATTCCTTCAACAGGTTTTTATGAGAAACATCTGAGACAAAGTTGACACATCTAACAAACAAAATTGAGAACGTTTCTCACAGAGAGCAACCTCTGAGCCATAAAATGTAGTGTTATTGTTATCTTGTTGAAGTCATGTGACAGCAGCCAGCTATAGATTCACACACATCAGGACTGTTTTCGTTTTCTCTGCTCCAGATCTGTTTTTGTTTCCAGTCTCTCCTCACTCACAAAGTTTGGATTCATCTCCTGTTTTGAATATCACACGCATTTCCTTGTTCTAGGGTCACATTTGCCTTTGACACAATAAAACGAATTATTTTATGTAAAACACTAAACTTTTTCCATCATACAGCTTCCTCTTCCAGGTAAATCATACGATCTGGATGAAAATCTTAACAGTCCTCACAAGATGCATTATTTATTACGCAAAATATAATTCCGTAATCTTTTGTTCAAGTTTTGGGTTGAACTGTGAACCATTAGACAGGTTTGTGAGATTGACCCACTTCTTTTATTTGAAAGGTCCTCTGAAATGCTTAGAAACACGCAGCGTTACTCTATGT
>NW_015783107.1:0-1295 GCF_001515625.1 Sinocyclocheilus rhinocerous | reverse complement strand
ACACCATTTTATCGGTAAAAAGCAAGTTGGATGGAAACAGGCTGGGGACAGCAAATTTCATAAAGGTTTTTTATGCATATTCTCTTTGTAGATAACAAAACATCGCAAAAATTGGATGGAAACTTGGCTTATGTCTCTTTTAACCCCGAAGCTAAAAAGAAAAACACTGTTCTATCCTTAAAAACAGTGGAAAAATATTAAAAGCACTTTGCTCATCAATAACACGAGCAGCGCAGAGGGAAACGCGAGCCACCCTGGAGAGTCATGATCCATGACTGTCATAAAGCAGGTTATGTAAACAGCTTCAGAAAGACCCTAATCATGGAGCTGCAGGAGGTTACAAAAACTCATTCCTTCTTTCACATGTTTGGCTATGTAAGAGGGGCCAGAGAAGATGAATGGGGCCATTAATTGAGGAAGCGTCAATGGAAACTCTGATTTATGAGGGTGAAATTCTGTGTGTGGTACGTTGCCCCCGCTCCTTTCCGTACCTTCTTAATGTTGGAGACGAGACCTCGCTATACTTGTTCCCCTGTCGTGCTGTCTGTGGGATAGTTGCCGCCCCTCCTCCCGAAACGATCGGATTGGTTCTCAGGTTGTCCATCTCTGAGGCCACACCCTTCTCTTTGTCCGTCTGATTGGCTTGGATTGCGTGCCCGTTGGTTTTAGTGCCAGAATCTCTCGGTTTGCTGGTCGTGACGGCAGTAAGGACGGGCGTCCGGGAGCTCAAGCTTGACTCGATGCTGCTTGTGGACGATCGGTTTCCGTTACGGGACGCGGCTCCAGAACGAGAGGGTCGCGGTAGACTTCGGTACTGCAGTGTTGAACGAGCACTGGGGGACAGGTAGCCATCATCTTGAGGGGGCAATAAACCATCCACAGCCCCTTTTAATGATGCTCTCCCACCGACCAGAAGGGCGGATGATTTGGGAATCTTGCCCAGGGTGGCAGAGCCACTGGTAATGGTGGCACCGCTCGCTGTCACCAGAGTGATGCTGGAGGTGGTTACCACAGTGGCCGGGCCGTGGGCACCGTTAGGCTTCTTGAAACCGAATGTGCTTGTGGGGACTCGGCCTGCGGGCGTTTTCTTGGCTTCGTCTCCGCTGCTTCGACCAGCGTCGGAGGAGGAATGCTGGACGATGTTGGAACTGGGAGACATGCGGCCTTTTTCGGAGACCTTGGTGTCATCTGTTTTACCTATCGGACAAAAGAATGTTACAGCTGGGCGAGTTGATAATGCATAAAACTTGCAGATAAAGTCAACGCTGTGTAGGAGGTCAATGTGACTTGGGGGG
>NW_015783106.1:0-1295 GCF_001515625.1 Sinocyclocheilus rhinocerous | reverse complement strand
ACACACACACACATATATATATATTCTTGCCATTACTTTTTTGTGTATAATGCCATGGCAATATTGTATGTAAACACAATCATGCCAATAAAGTACTTCAACATAAAAAAGAAATAAAACTGTAAATTCTGTTTTTATGGGGATGAACACAGATTGCTTGTTAAAGTCAATAGGGTTTCCTGCAGCACATAATTACACCGGCTGTTACATGTTGATTTGTGCAGCAGTTGCAGCCCGTTTATGGGAGCATTTTTGCCATTCTTGTATTTGTCCGTAAATAATTGAGTTTACATTTATGCATTTGGCAGATACTTTCATCCAAAGCGACTTGCACTTTGACTTGCAGCTCATGCATTCCCTGGGAATCGAACCCATGACCTACAGCAATGCTGTAGGATGAGAACCGGTTGTAATGTAATGTGTGTTTGTCAGGATTCAGTCTGGCTGTGTGAGAAGGAGTGTTACGTGGACATGCTTTCATCACCGCAGCACTCGCCGCAGGAGCTGCGCTCGCTCTGGGACAGGAAGAGGAAGTGCGGCGATCCCTGCGGCTGCGGCTGGACCGAACACTGACACATGCATGTTCACAACGAGCACTCGGCTGACGGGTTTGAGATCTCTCTTCGTTTTCTTGACATGTTCCCCCCCGTCAATACGACACACTAATCATGTTTACTTGTCCTTTATAAGCCTGCTCCGTTATGCCGGCTTTGTAGATCCACCACCAGATGTCAAATTAACACAGGGTTTGAGAATCGCCAGGGCAGCTTTACCTGTGCTTCCTCGTTCCCTATCTTTCTGTCACTTTGCAGCCGCTTTGCGTTCTCTGTTGCTGAGAGATCTTGAAATCGCAAAGCATGCAAATCCTTTTCACTGCTTTTATCTTAGCTGCAAGCCAAAATTGTTACACTGAAACGTTCATTTATGAACAATAAAACATTACAACAGGATTGCAAATGTGTCTGTGTGCTTACAAATCAACATAAAGCAACTTCCAATGGCATGACACTACAGTTGAGAACGGTTTAAAATGTCACTTAGAAGATACTTTCCCAGTTGATTGTTTAAATATGCAAATAATACATTATCTAATTATGCACTGATTTGCATATATATCTAGAGCAAAAATCTGAGCATTTGAAAAACCTGGTTCAAAGTTCTTGTTTGATTTTGTTGACATTTTGGAGTTAAAGGTTTGGAATTTTGGAATTCTCTTTTTTTTTTTTATCACACCATAAATCTAAAAATTCCGTAAACAGCCAGAAAAAACATACATTTCAACTAGTATATAAAAT
>NW_015783105.1:0-1295 GCF_001515625.1 Sinocyclocheilus rhinocerous | reverse complement strand
CAGACTCGTGCCCACGAAGCCTTTGGTGTTTTTATATCCCCCTCTTCTTTTGGTTTGCTGTCACCTCCCCTCCCCACCGATTTAACCCTTCATGTCCCATTACACTAGTGCACTCATCAGCAGAACACGTACCAAATGTCTTTATCTGTCCTATGTTGATTTACTGTGAATACAGTGGATGAGGAAAAGATGAAGAGATAACATTTGTGCAGGCCAGACCAACATTTTAGATGGCATAACATATAAACTATTATTACTATAAAATGTTAAAATAAATAAATAAATCAGTATCTTCTTTAAAATTCAGAACTCATGACCCTCTCTATTAAAATCATGCAACATTTTTCATTTTGAAAATCCATTCAACTGATAACAAGTTTAATATAAAAATAAAAAGCTTGGAATCTATGGAGGACACAATTCACAAAAATAACCTAATTTAAGGCAATTTTGATCAAACTCTTTAATAGTAACATTAATAAATACTGCTAGATAAAACGTGCATTTTGCAATTAGACCTCTAACTCAAAACCTGCTCAACTCTACATAATTTCTGCGAAATACTTGAGTGATTTAAGTGATTAATTCAATTTAAAGCACTAATTAAAAGTGATTAATGGGTCAGAGTTTGTAAAGTCCTATTGGCTTTGCCTTTGTTTGAGTAATTATAGTGCTAATGAACTTATTGTAGATTCTAAGCTGAGAGGTGATGTAACAATATAAGGCTTTCTTTACCTCCTCCAAATTTCACACTTTCAGGAATGTGAGGACGGAGGGAACGAGGTGTGTCACGATTTGCATTTGTTTGTTCTTCATGGGTCGTCTGAGAGCCCACATCAAAAAAGTGCGACAAATGTTGTAGCTCTTGTCCTGAACTTGCGTATTGCGTGGTTCAAAGGGGTTTGTGTTTTTTCAAGAATACTTGAACTTTCAAAGATGTTTGTTTGGACTGTCTACCTTCTGATTAAGCATACAAATCTGCATCGATGAAAAGGTGGTATGCAGAGCTAAAGTATTGTACACTTCACATCTCAGTAACATTTCAAAATGATCTCATTTAGTGCTGTTGAGCAAGAAGTAAAAGGGAGAGGAATCTGGCAGGGCTCAGAATACCTTTGCAGTTAGAGTGGCACACAGTCTTGCGAGTTTCAAAGGGCGGATGAGCCAATTCATGGGGCCCCTTTGCTGATGGTCAATGCTTAGACAGATGTTTTCTTGGAGCAGCACATTGCTGCGTTGGTAGCAAAGGAGATGGAAGGAGACTTGACATCTGTTCTCCAGACCGGCTAGACCCT
>NW_015783104.1:0-1295 GCF_001515625.1 Sinocyclocheilus rhinocerous | reverse complement strand
CCTTTTTTTTTTTTTTTGCACTGTGACATTGTGCATAGCACATTTTTAAATGCAACTTCTCATTAATGTAATGCAAAAATTTCAATTTTATACATGGTGGTATATGTTGTACTGCCTTTAATTTGTGTTGATTAAAATAAAAATTAAAAATAAATTTTTTTTAACTATAATATAACCAAAAATGAGAATTGTGGGGGAAAATGCATGCTTGGCAAGAATAATGCAAATAACACTGCAAAATATCTCAGTGCTTATGAAAATAGGATTTTTTTTTTTGCCTTTTGCACATTGTTCATTTTAAACAATTTCTCATTAATGTAATGCATGAATAAAGTCATGGATATTATGTCACTAATATTTATGTTGTACTGCCTTTGTGTTGAATAAAGAAAAATATAGCTTTTTACTATAATACAACAAAACTTACTGTATTACACAGTGATGAGAATTACAAAAAACGAGTGTACGATAATGAGAATTGTGCAAATAATAATACAAATAAAAAATAATGCAAAATATCTGAATGCTCCTGAAAATAGGCGTTATTTTCTTTATTTAAATATCATTGTGATTTTAGGGTGAAGCGTGAGCTGAATGTGTTTTCGTGAGATTCACTCAGATGTCGTTTGTGTATTACTCCTAACAGGGATCTTCAACCCAAAAAGAAAATGTAGTTTACCAACTCCACGGAATATCTGGTGTCATTTTGCATGTGTTTTTAAAACACTGAAGATGTCATTTCATAGTGCACAAAAAATAGGGAACTGCGAGTATTACCTTCATTAGAAAGATTGCTGTAGAGTTGCTGTTCCTCATATGCTGTCGTAGTTTTACTCCCGATCAGTGAATAGATTTCAAATCATCTCTACACATTAGAGACAAAAGCTTTAGTCTTATGAATCATTTTCCTTTAATGTTACTCAAAGATAAGAGATTATTTTAGCTGTATAGCAACAATAGATTGTAGAAGCTATAGTTCATTTGTGTGTGTATATATATGTGCGTAGGATATTTGTGACCATATGGCAGAAAAAACGTCATTTCTGTGTATGTTGAAGTCGTATCCGTTTAATTAGTGTTTTAATTGATTTGCATCATCATTGACAATCAAGTCGCTTGTTGTGTTCTGTGTTGGTGAAAAACTTGTGATCGTGTGCTGGGAACGTTTCTTAACCTCGTCATAAGCGGTCACCGATTACTTGTCCGCATTTGCACTTTTAACATTTCATTGCTGTCAGTGTAATCAATCAAATGTATTTGTGAACAGAAATGGACCTGAAAGCATCTATTAAAAT
>NW_015783103.1:0-1294 GCF_001515625.1 Sinocyclocheilus rhinocerous | reverse complement strand
TAAATCATGGGGTACTTTTCATTTTTGGGTGAACTATCCCTTTAACACTGAAAGAGCAGAAAAGCTGCATGAAATACTGCAGTGAATGAGTGTTTGGACTTAAATACAGAACACGCTTGTGGCATGAAGATAAAAAGCAAACCCTCTGTAGTGCACACTATACAGTCATTACGCTTGACTGACGTCTTCAGTGACGCTACAGCTTCAGGGTTTCATGAGTTTGCTTGTGCAGTGAAAGCGTCTTATGCAACCGCTGCATACAGACACACAGATGTAGACTAGACATGCATCACGGTTTCACATGTCTGATCTGAGTGCAGTCTTCATGAGGAGACCTTAATTACTGTGATCAACACGTATGCCTTAGGAAACACACACAGACTACTTACCATGATTTCATCCTGATGCACCGGAGTAAACCAAGAGAAACACAGAACAGGAAAAGAGAACACATCAGTATTGAAAACAGAAAAAACAGGCAGCTAAAACAAAACCGTGCCAAATTATGAATTTAGTGAGGGACTGGCGCAGGTAAACAGACCGTGTCCTCTCCTGTCGGACACAAATCATGAGTTTAGAAGTATTTTGTTTTTAATAAAAAAAATGCACAGATAGACAAAAACCCACGTCATGTCAGAGAGTTCAATTAAAAGTTCACAGTATATATTTTGGTTCCATTTGTGAATTAATAAAATGTAACTGTGTAAAACAGGCACATAATATTGTAATATCGATACGCACTGAATCATAATTGTATCGCGGCATGTTTTGTGATATCAGCAAATATCTTATCAATATCTAAGAGAACTGATGTCATATTGTCTTGTGATGAAACGTCCGGTTTACACCCCGTATTTGCATTTAATACTCTATTTTTGCACTATTCTGCATTGATCTCCTCCACCTAACAAGCATCTGCTGGGGCTCATGTCTTCAAAAACATCAAAAAACACATCTATAGATCAATACGCTGATTATGTGAGTCTCCCTCTGTAGAAGTGAAGGTCTGCATCTGCCTCGTGCTACGGTCGTATAATGTGTGTGTGAACAGAACAGGACTTTACACACATGAACACACACGTCATGCTGTCACTCGCTGCCCTTAACAACTGATTTAAGCGAAGCAGAACATCTCTATGTCTTCTCAGCTTTCAGTTAAAGTTATATTGAAATGCCGATGATCTTGACTGAACCCGGAACGCTCCTGAGACGCCTGATCTAAGATCAGTTCTGAGATAACGCTTGTATGTGAACTGAGAGAAGCATGAGAACAAACCTGGCCCTGGATCAGTTG
>NW_015783102.1:0-1295 GCF_001515625.1 Sinocyclocheilus rhinocerous | reverse complement strand
TGATTCCCTTTGAGCTAAATTGACCTGTTTCCCTTACATCATGGAACATTTTTTTTTCTGAACATCATAGTTGAACATTTTTTAAATTCTTACAACTTGTTTCAGAATGTTAAATGAACATTCAAAAGTAACATTCCCATGATGTTTACAAAATGATAAAATAGAGGGTTCATTTAAAGTTCACATAACCAATAATAAAAAAAAAACATTTTTAAAATATTTAAAAACTGGACGTTTTGAACGTTCAGAGAACATTTAGGAATAACAATTTAATAACTTAATAGGAAAGTTAGCAAAATGTTCTTAGAACATATTTTTGTTAGCTGAGTACTCATTTTATAGTATTTGTCATTTGGATGTAAATTTATTTGTCTTTTTCACCCCTAACTGCATATTAAATATTTTACATTAGGATTAAGGTTACTAGTTGTGTTCCAGTGTGATTTATCAATATTATGTCCTAGAGATATAGTGCCACATATGGTGAGCTAGCTGACTGTTACATGGCTTTTTTTGTTGTTGCAGTTGTGACTCTTTTGCAGCCCATTGATTCATTGATTGATTTACTAGCATGGAAAGGGAGCCAGACTGATGACGGGTAAGAGTGAAGGTCTATAGCTCCTTTGGATAGCCTTGTTCTTGATTTAGACAAATTAATATCTAACAGGCAATAACTCTCTATGGCTCATCTAGCCCAGTGTCTCCTCCACTGGGTGAGAGGTGGAACACACCACACTGCTGGTGCTAATATCGAAGTCATGATGGATGACAATTATATGCAAAACTGAAAAGCATTCCATGTGGGGCAAAAATAACAAAAGTTTCCATAATTTATATTATAAAAGTTGGTCTTATGCAAATGAAAGATTAATAAAGGCAATTGGGACCATTAGCTTTCTGGGTGTGGATATAACTATAAATGGATGTTGAACTGCTTTTAGATTATTCATTATCTTATATGCATGTATTATATATTCACATAGTTCAGAGACTCAAATCGATGAATCATTTTTTGTAATATTTCCATTTACATGAATGGTCCACATGAACCGATTAACTAGAAGGAATCAGATTTTCCAACACTACAAAGGAGAAAGGATTGTTTAGAACAAACGGATTCACTGGAATGAATTGGTCTTTCCAAAGTTACACATTTAGGCCAAATCATTTCAGAATGAATCTGAATTTCCATTGCTACAAATGAGAAAGTGAACTGTTCAGTTGAGCATGTTTCATTATTCCCTCCGCTTGGACATTAAACACAGCAGTATAGTGTTTGGTACTCTTGTAAGTTG
>NW_015783101.1:0-1295 GCF_001515625.1 Sinocyclocheilus rhinocerous | reverse complement strand
AGAGTTCTTGCTGAAGGGCTGTCAGGAACAAGGGAAGGTGTATGGTATACCTTAACCCTTAGTGTCAAGGTAACATCTGCATATGCTGTACATTAAACGGTAGCCTTTTATCTATTCATTATGTCTTTGTTCTTAAATGTGCATCTCTTGGTCTACAGGGATATTTTGCCACGGGGTTGCTGAATGGCTATCCGCTGTGGAAGAACGCTGTTGTTCTCGAGCCCAAGAATGGCTGGGCTGCGCTAGGAACTCTCTCTTTTGAATATGCACAGTTTGATCATTTTGAAGTGAATGCAGAATAATTTATGCATCACATCAGTCGTGTTTACATGATCATTACACCCTTTTGCTGCTTTTTACACACCTTTCAGCATTTCCTAATTTTTATTTTAATGCCAAAAATAACACCATCTGATGAAGGTCTTCTTTAATTTGGTGATTTTTACAGATTGATTTTGTCTTTGAGGTTTATAAATGAGGAATGTGAAGTGTTTATCCTCTTCAAAAAGGGACGTTTTATGCCAATTATTATATCTGGGCTGTTTGTCAGAGTAGTGTTTGAATGACTTAAACTACCAGTTTGGACATATTTGATGGAGTTTGTTTTCTATGAATTCTTTTAATAATAAACAGAACTAAAATTGTGGGAATAAATGCGTTTACAAGAGCAGTCTGGACAATGTGCTTTATCCTAAGACTGAGATCATACATAACTTAAAAAATGATGAAACATTATTTTATCATGAATGAGCATTTACCATGTCAAGCACCTACATGCTGACTTCACCTGTGTGTGAAGTAACATCTATTTATTACGCTTATACTAAATGTTTATGGCATCAGACAAAATGTATACACTTAATTAACCCCGTTTTAAATATGATGAAAAACATTTTAGATGAAAAACAAGTTATTGGCATGAAACATACCAATGCCTTTGGGTGTGTGTTATTGTGAGTTGTAAATGTTTTCAGGCATGATTGAACATCTATTTTAAGTCACGTTTATGTAAATAAAAGAATATTTGATATTAAAAATACAAAATGGAAATCTTGCCAATGCTCTTCTTTTAACAATTAAAATTAAAGCAGACTGTAGAAGGAAGATGTATTTAGACTGCTGGTGACCATCACCAGCTGAACAGCTCTAATATAGGCATATATTCAGACTTAAAACAATATTTAGGTTTTCTGGACTGTTGGTTGATAAAATTATTAAAATATTCAGTTCAAAGAGAAAACGTATTCTAAATATGGAACCACACAGAAATTAAACTTGGATCTTTATTAATGGAT
>NW_015783100.1:0-1294 GCF_001515625.1 Sinocyclocheilus rhinocerous | reverse complement strand
TTTTTTTTAGGAAATGACCGATCGTTTCGCTAGATAAGAACCATATTCCTCAGCTGGGATCGTGTAGAACCCTTTGAAGCTGCATTGAAACTGCAATTTGGACCTCTTGATACCCACTGAAGTCCACTATACTGAGAAAAATACTGGAATGTTTTCCTCAAAAACCGTAATTTCTTGCAAAATATGCAGAACAGTGTTACGCGAGGACTGGAATGTTAAGGTTCTTTGAAGGCACTTAAAAGAAGTCTTGCTCTGTAAAATTATAACCCAAAATAAAGCCTAAACATTCTAAAAACTCACTGCTATCTTGTCTATAAAACATCTTGAGCTCAAGATATTTCTACATTGAGCAATTTTTAAAAAGTACTAAATTTCTGCTACTGCATCTGGTAACATAAATCATATATGTACTTAATAATGTATATATTTTTTTAGCATTTCACCTCTTTCAAATATTGATTTAATTTCGAATCTTGTAAAACACCAGTGTTCATGAACATTTTCCACTCATCTGAGAGAATCTTCAAATCTTTGTTCACAAATGACATTATCTTTGACACAGTTAAGAGAGACAAGACAGCAGCTATATGCAGTCAAAACCAGATCTGTCACATCTTCATGGAAGGTATTGAGCAGGCAGCATATATGAAGAATCTTTCTTTGGAATCTTGTTCAACAGGATTAACCAACCAGATACGCAAAACTCCTCCCAGTGAGGATCTGTGTCTAAATCAAACAGGTCATCACTTCCTGCTTGTTTCTCAGACACCTATGGGTTAAGACCAGACCAAAGCTGCGTTTGAGTTTGACAACACCAGCAGCTTCAACATGGGGAGGATTGCTAAAGAGGTTTCCGGGTCCTGTGCTTCATTGGATTCGTTGGCATATGTGTCTGCTGTGGCATTCCCATGTGGCGCGTCACTTCGTACATTGGTGCCAACATCGTCACGGGCCAGATCGTCTGGGACGGCTTGTGGATGAACTGTGTGGTGCAGAGCACAGGACAGATGCAGTGTAAAGTCCAAGACTCAATCATGCGACTGACCCAGGACTTGCAAGCGGCACGTGCGCTGACCGTCATTGCAATGGTGATCGGCTTCATTGGGATGCTCTTGACGTTTGTGGGAGGCCAGTGCAGCAGCTGTCTGAAGAAAGAGTCCTCAATGGCCAAAGTGCTGATCCTGGGAGGCATCCTGTGCATTGTAGCTTGAGTCGTCTGTCTCATTCCCGTCTGCTGGTCCTCAGCATGCACCATCTCAGATTTCCAGAGCGTTCTCACAATCGAGACCCAAAA
>NW_015783099.1:0-1294 GCF_001515625.1 Sinocyclocheilus rhinocerous | reverse complement strand
ACTAAGTGGAATTGGAGAGATCTGATTTGTGCAAACACACAGACATACACAAACAAAAGAAAAAAGTCTAAGGATTTGTAGCTTGTTCATTTTGTCATTAAAATGGTTTTCAAGTAATCCAGGTATACACACAGACTATGGAAATCCAGGCCCAAATAAACATGCAGGCATTAAGACTCATGATGGTCTGGGAAAGGCATGGTAGTGACTTCCAAAATCTGTGTTTAAAGTCACACATTTTGGATGCATGAAACTAAGGGGAACAAATACATACAAACAGAAAACTGCCCCAGGTGTACACCGATCCGGGACGATCTGATACACACCGACAGTGATGCATTCGCACACTCAACATCTGGTTACTGAGACCCGACTATATGCTCTGTCCCGGGGCTGATCTGTCATTAGGGCCAGAGATGTAGACGGTAAACACTCACAGATGAGGGGAAGAGCTGCACACCCCCCACCTTTCAGTGTGTGTGTGAGTGTGTGTGTGTGTGCGAGTGAGGGAGAAACCCGATAGCCCTTCTGTAATCAGTCTTGTTAGTGTCCGTGAGCAGTAGCCCCCGTCTAACCTGCCCTCGGTCAAAAACACGGCAGTGACGGAAAGAAAGGACTTACTCCAAACCCAAAACAGATGGCTTTAATGGATGATTGTGTATCCTATTTGTGCCTGTGTGTATTAAATGTTTTGCCTAAGTTTCAGTACTTGAGTCCCTGTTGCTCCAGTGTGAGTCTTTAAACTTTTTCTGAGGGAATGCCCTGATAGGATCACAGCGAAGTCAGTGAATACTACATGCTTGATTTAATATACTCCTTGTCAAATGTTCAAAAAAGCATCCATATGTTGGTCCTGTTGAACAGGAAAGGTCTTTGTTCAGGTCTACATATTATATTGTAAATCTTGATAATACTTAAAAATGAGTAAATTGTGCTGTAAAACCGTGTTCATTCCATTGTACCAGATTTACTTATACACTAAATAAAATAAGAAATACAGTATTTAAAAACAGTAAACAAAATAAATATTTAAAAATGTAAATACATATTAAAAATAGTAAACAAAACAAAAGTAAACAAAACTTTTTTTTTTAAGTAAATAGTAAAAGTAATAATATTAAAAAATTAACAAATATTGTGATGTATTTAAAACTTTGTACATTCTATTGTATCAGGTTTACTAATATACTAAATAAAAATAAGTAATATAATATTAAAACGCAAACAAACTATTTTAAACAGTAGACAAAAATAAATATTCAAAAGTAAATGCATACTGTATTTTTAAAAAGTA
>NW_015783098.1:0-1294 GCF_001515625.1 Sinocyclocheilus rhinocerous | reverse complement strand
ATCAGACGGCACCGACTCTCAAACACAGATGTAATTATGGCCCGTCGTTCCCAAAAGCGCAATATTTCAGTTAGAATCACTGACCTGTGAACAAGACGCAATCATTGACACATGAGTGTGTGTACACAGTGTGTGTGTAGGGAGCTATATGCACATTTATTTGTGGTTTACGGTACCTTCCCAGCAGCAGTATTATAGGATAGATGGTGACGATCGAAATCCCAAACAGCAGCCTAGCAATAATCATCATTACATCATTTCCAGGATATGACATCAGGATATCTGAGGCTACTTCTCGCCCAAATGTAAGAAAACCAAACACACCTGCCATATTGCAACAAAGTGTCAGTCTCTTATTTAAAACTCAAAAACTTACATGAAAATATTTATAATAATAACACTATAGATTGAGCTCTACAAATATGACTCACCTGTGAGAGTATAAATAATCAGGCAGAAAATCATAGAAGTGACTGAGATGAAAACCCAGTGTGTAATCTTTTTGTTTTCCATGCTGCTGTATATAGCAATACAAGCTTCATGACACTGTAATATAAATAAAGATTACAGTTTATGAGCTTTCAGCAATCACAATGGTCAAAAGTACAACACAGAAATTTGCAAATAGGGCACCGTTGATTTAAAGAAATAATAATTTTATCTCTGCACAGAAATAATATTTGCATACTGATTGTTATCTAATAATTTTTTAGAGAATCTGACCTGGAAACCAAAACAGATAGTAGGGACCACACTGAACATAGAGGCCCATGAGTCCAATCTGTTACAAATAACCCAAACAAACCACTGATATTAAACTCTTATGAATAATATATACATGAACTCAACTTTATGGAAAACATGTTCTTTACATATAACTCACCCTTGACTGTGCTCTGGTGTGAGGTCTGCTGTGTGCTCATCTTTTAGATAATATTTTGCGATAATAGCTACACTCAGGTATGTAGCAGCCAGAGTTCCCAATACACTGGACACAAAGCATTAAACACAAAGAAACATTAAGAGTTAATGATGGATACAGCAGGTTAAAGTGGGACAGTGGTAGGAGATTGAGGGAAATATGTAGTACTTTTCACTAGACATTAAAAAGGCTAGAAGGTGGTATAAAAAAGATTTAGGGAGTAGCAGATATATGTGTCAGCTTTTAACACACCTGGTGTATTTCTGGATGCCGATCTCTTTGGGTACAGAGAGTGGAAGGATGATAATGAAGCACGTGACAAAGAGCGCAAAACGGTGATCTGTGTACCAGTGATATGGCATCTCTCCTTCT
>NW_015783097.1:0-1294 GCF_001515625.1 Sinocyclocheilus rhinocerous | reverse complement strand
AAGAGAAAGGAAAACGTGAAATCGCATCATATGACCCCTTTAAGTGTGATTGCTTTAAAAAAGTAAGCAATTGACTCCCCAAATAAGGCACAAACTTTGAATTAACATTTATATTCATAGCACAAACGGTGTGCAGTAGTGCTTCCCTTAGCAAGCATTGCTAATTAGCTAAATGCATTAAATAGGTTTAACAGACTTAAATATTTAACTAATCTAATAAGTTAATACATCAGCTTTGACAGCTCTAATATTTTTACATCACAGTCCAATCGAGAAGACCGCAAAAATGGAAGAAAGGAAGACAAAAAAAAGGGCGAATAAAAACAAAACATCTCAGTGGCTTGTATCTTGACGGAAATAAGGACAGAGTCCTTTTTATAAATCTCACTTGCTCTTCACCCGGTGGACTCTGAATGAAGATATTTGATGTAACGTACTGCTCTCTGCTCTTCTATCTCTCCTGAGGCCAAGAAGTCACTGTCAGAGTAAAGCGCTCTGTCAGACACTCTCATTTCCAGTCTTCTCCTGAATGATGTCAGGCTTTCCTCAGCTGGACAAAGGTATATACACCATGACAGACATTCAAATCACACCACACCGTCAACTCCAACAAATAAAACCCAAACATACTCTACGCAAGTACATGAATGCAAACGCTTCCAGCTACAAAAGCTCAATTTCACGCATCGCTGTGTTCTGAAAGGTGTCAGAACCGAATTCATAACACAACTGCTTGCATTCTCAGCTTTGCCGCAAGGGCCGGTATAATGGTATTAGTGTAAATTGTCTGTTATATGGTCAGTTTTCACTTTCAACTAATGTCGTGACAGAGCAATGGAAGGGAATCTTGTTGAGTTAAACTAGTTAAACTGTTCACATTTAGCTAGATATAACTCAAAACAGAGTTGCTTATTCCAGTGACTGGAAGTTAGCTGTTTGTCTGATTACTCACTAGAATATTTAAAAAGATATTGCTCTCTAGCTTAAATGTAGTTAGCTATTTTTGCTAGTGGCTTTTTTTTTTTTTTGGCAGTATTCAAATTTTTTTTTCCTGAATGACAGCAACCTGAATGAGTTTTTAATGCTTTAGTTTCAAAGCAACTTATTCAACACTGGATCACCATCATGAACATTTATAAAGATAATAAATGTATTTACATAGGAATCTTAATTGTGGGACATATGTATCAGATGTTTGAAACTTTTGTTTACACATAGATTTACGTTTATTTTTAGCATACTTTTGTAGTGAATTTATTTAGGAAATTATATACTTCAAAAAATAATCTTAAGT
>NW_015783096.1:0-1294 GCF_001515625.1 Sinocyclocheilus rhinocerous | reverse complement strand
TGCTGGCTTGGTGTTACAATCTTGAATAATTGTTTTTCCCTCAGGTCAGTCAGAGAACTTACAGTAATGTATAGCTGCAGGCCTCACTGTGTGTGTTATCTTATATAAGTTAACATTCCAAATGGAACTTACTGGAACTTATATGAAACTGATTGTTGTGTACCTTTTATTATTTATGTGAATGTGAATAAAGTACTGTATACTTTGACTAGGTAAGTACTGTATCCATACAATGATGTGTCGGATGGTAATACCATAATACTTTCATATACCCTGGCACCAATTTACTATTCAAAGACCCAAATATTTACATACAGTAGGACTCAAATAACTTCAGACAATACCATGGCTCTACCATGCTATATGTGAAAAGCCAAAGTATTGCCCCGGTATTGTTTCTGTTAGTGTAGTTGGTAGTTTCTGAAGGTGTGTTGGTAGTCATAGATCCTCTTGAGCTTTATGAATAATAGAGTGAGTCAGTACACTGCCCACAAACCAATACCCCACCCGCACCTGTCCGTGGGTCCCCGGCCCCCTGCGTCCCGCTCACGGTAACACTAACCCGCCACACAGGTAATCAATCCGCCTGGACATGCACCTGTAATTAGAAGGTGATAATGAATGTGTCCATCAAGATAAGGCATTTTTTTGGCATTGTTGCCCAGCTCCAGCCTGTTTGCTTTGCCAAGAGTTTCTGGAGTGGAACAGATGTGTTGCTAGATTGTGTTTCTATATTCCACAGCCTGTTTGAATAGTTGGAATTAGTTGGAATTTGCATAAACTCTAAAGAGATTAGAGAGTGGAGGAGAAGATTTTAAATTTCAATTTTGAGAATCAATTTCAATTTCATTTGTTCTTCGCACAAAGCTATCTTATGGTTTCAGAACTCTTGAAATATGGCACAGAAGTCATCTGGAGTACTTTAATGATACTTTTATGAGACTCTTCTGGAGCTTGTCAGCTCCTGGAACAATATGCTTTTATTGTATAACAGCATGAACATTCCTCATTTTAGGAAATAAAAAATAGCATGCTTCAAGAATAACTTGCTTAAAACATGCCTTTTTTGTCTAACTAATTTCTAAATAACTATTACTGAGGAATATGTAATTCCCCAAACCAGTTAGTTAAGGTCACTAGAAACTTTTAGGCAAGTGTGCTGGAGCTGGTTGAAGCAAAAATCTGCAGGACGTTGGCCCTCCAGGAGCATTGGACACCCAATCACACATTACAGGGCTCCTCTTACAGCAACCATATACAGCCTTTATACAATTTTCTGTGTGTTTTTTTTTTT
>NW_015783095.1:0-1293 GCF_001515625.1 Sinocyclocheilus rhinocerous | reverse complement strand
ACACACACACATAAATTCTCAAATACATACAGTATACCGTATATATAGAAAATGGTCATAAGGAAATTAAATGTATACATTTGTTACTTAATAATACTTATGTAACTAACCCAAATATGATAACATTATCTATTGGCAACATACAATGTGAAGCCAAAACCATGTGGATATTTGGTCACACTTGGACCAATTCTCACTATTAACTACAACTTTTGACACAATAAACTCCTAATTTGCTGCTTATCAATAGTTAGTAAGGTAGCTATTAAGTTTAGATATGGGGTCGAATTAAGTGATCTAAAATATGGTCATGTGCTTTATAAGTATTAATAAACAGCCAAACTGCTAGTAATATGCATGCTAATAAGCAACTAGTTAATAGTCAGAACTGGTCCCTAAACAAAAGTGTAACCAGAAATTTGGGCCATTTAGTGCACAAAATCAACACCCAACAGCCTTCATGTTATCAGCATTTTAGCACATGTTTCCGAGTTCAGGCTTGTAGAGTTCAATTTTCTAAACTGCAATTCTATAAAATTTAACTTGATATTAAAGATTCAATTATGTCATTTGGCTATACAATTGTAATATCTTTCTCTTTCTTGAACTTCCATCAAGTTCAAGATAAACTTGCCATTGATGACAAATGTCAAATTCTTCATTATTACTATTTTCTTTTTTTAATATTATTTTTATGCTTCTGGAGCAATTTAGAATCACATTTATGTGATTTTTTTAATGGACTTAAAATCTTATTGATTTTTATTTATTGATTTTTTTTTTACCCTGTCTGACCACTTAGGTAACGCTTCAGAATGCAATAAACGTTTGATGTTTGGACTTTCCCTCACATCACATTCCTGCAGACCTATTTCTGGAAAAATGTTTGCCCTGTGCAAACGAAATCATCTATATTTAGCAAGGGTTTAAGTTCAGTAGCTATTTTTGAATTTAACCTAATTCCCATTTTTAAAAATCAAATTCTAGAAAGTACATTACATATGACAAATCAATATAATATTATACAACATAATATCAATCACAATTTTATACAATTTTAACATTTGAAGAAAGCCACATGCCAGCTTAGGTGCATCCCAGTACAATGTGGTTAGAATTTTTTGTATTGCCTTGCATCAGAATAATGCTTGTGTTTGTAAATATACTTAATATAACAGTAAAAATATAATAGTACTATAATATGTTCATTGTTGTTTCACATATATTTATTTATATTATGGAGATTATATTGTGTCAATCTCATTTTGAATTTCCCATGGAGGCAAAGGTCAG
>NW_015783094.1:0-1294 GCF_001515625.1 Sinocyclocheilus rhinocerous | reverse complement strand
GACTCAATACAACCTGCTCTTTGTCAAATGAATTCACATATTCCTCTGCGGTTCAGGGCTGTGTGCTGCCTATGTAGGGAGCATTTTAAGGCATCGTGATTATGCTGCCTATAAGGTTCCTCATTTTGACCAAATTCTAAGGCAGAATCACATCTGTCCTTTGACAGAGTGAATAAATTGTTAATTGAAAATATAATTTAGTCAGTTTGATTGTTTGTCTGCAGGTGAAGAAGAAGAAGATGCAGGTGAAACAGGTGCGTTTCTCTCAGCAGACTCACAATCATTCCCTCTGTATCTGAAACAGTGTCAATATTAAACTTATTACAGGAACAACTTACATTAGCGTTTGCTTTAATCCAGCATGTTTTAGAAAATAAACAGTGAAACAAATTCTGTTCATATTTCACATTATTTACTTTATAAAACAAGCCTGGTCACATTATCCCATAATCAAAAGAAAAAATCGGATATTATATTTAACAGAAATAAATTACGCAGCTTAATTTTTTAAATATAATTTTGTTATATTTATATTTTATATTTACATTATTTTTGTGACAATTATACACATTTTTCCCTCTAAATTCTCATTACTGTCATGTAAAAAAAAACTATTTGCCCATAATCAAAAGGAAAAAATGGGATATTATATTTAACAAAAAAAAATATGCATGTTAATTTTTTAAATATGTTTTTGGTACATTTATATTTACATAATTTTTTGTGACAATAAGCACATTTTCTCCGAAGAATTCTCATTACTGTCATGATAAGAAAAAAACCCTACATATTATTTGCCCATAAACAAAAGAAAAAAATAGCATATTATATTTAACAAATATATTTTTGTTACATTTATATTTACATTATTTTTGTGAAAATTAAGCATATTTTCCCTCCAAATTCTCACGACTGACAAATGAAAAAACTACCTATTATTTAATTTAATTACAGTATTTATTTAATTTGAGTATTTGTTGCTCTGTAGTTTATGTATGTTGATTTTTTTTTTAAATATTGTATTACAGTGATTAAAGTCTAATGAGATTCATTGTTAAGAAAAATAGGAATTATAATAATAATAATTATTATAAAAATATGAATTAAAATCTTGTCAGTACATATTACAGTAATGAGAATTTGGTTGAAAAAGCCTAATAGTCATGAAAATAAATAATCAAATGACAGGTTGTGTTGTGAAACGTGACTTGGATGGTTTTTGTGGATTATAATTATTTTCATATTGTATTTTGTCCTAGACTCGACCGCTGTACCGGAGGAACCTGTGGACTCA
>NW_015783093.1:0-1294 GCF_001515625.1 Sinocyclocheilus rhinocerous | reverse complement strand
AAGAATTTAGGAAAGAGGGAGTGCTCTGACAATGGGAGAGGGGAGGTACAGGCAGAGGAACGAGCGTACCTCCCAGTTTCACCAGCTGTACCATCATTATGTCAGTGTCTATAATAAAATACTCCACAAGCAGTAAATTGACCCATGTTTTTCCTTCCTCTTTTGGGTACGTCATTGTTCTTAGTGAAAATGGAGTAGACATTGCAATTAGGAAGGAGTCTAACCACTGTGGAAGTTCAATGAAGTTTATTTTTTCTATAGCACTTGTGATAATGTCACCAAACCATAAATCAGAACTCCGAAAGAAAGTTTGTTCTTTCTGTTGCAGGTTAAATAAGATAAAACAGTTAAATAAATAGGATAAATGTTTAATTTTATAAATATGTATATATTACACATTTAATAATTATATATTTATAATATAAAAGTGAAACAAAACAGTGGTACTACTACACAAAGCAGACAAATCGTACTGCGCATGCGCGACTCAACGCGTTGTGCGCAATGTTTTCAAATGGACAAAGATGTCTGGCGTAGCGATGTCGATGTCCAACAATCGTCACCCAAACATGAACAATTCATATGATAACTGCGG
Source organism: Sinocyclocheilus rhinocerous (assembly GCF_001515625.1). NCBI lineage: Eukaryota > Metazoa > Chordata > Actinopteri > Cypriniformes > Cyprinidae > Sinocyclocheilus > Sinocyclocheilus rhinocerous. The sequence continues at coordinate 699 of NW_015783093.1, read as the reverse complement.
TTCAGAAGAGCGAATGGACGTCGAAATAGACGCTGGGACCGACCGAGGGAGCTTGGAGACGGGAACGCGAGCAACAAGTTCATCAAATGGTAGTGGCGGGGAAGAGGATGAGGCGGAGGCCGTTGATCGAGAACGAGAAGCCGCGGGCTCGAGTACTCCGCCCTCTGGGGATGGATTGTCGCACGGCGGCGGCAGAGAGCAGGAGGTGTCGGTAGAAATCGGGGAGATTTATTTGTGTCAGCGTGCGGACAAAACATGGCGTAAGCTCATAACGGAAAATCCTCATTAGTATATTATTTCAGATACACTTAATTTGCCATTTTTAGTTAAATTATGTAATCCTTATGTATTATCATTTATAATATAGTTATGAAAACAAATGCATAAGCGACAGCCCATGCAAACCCAAAATGTGCATGCATATTCTGTTTATTTATTAATTTGTTTTATTTATTCTTTTGTTTTTATTCATTTCTTTTAGATTCAGCAGAGGTTATTCAGTCTAGGCTGAATGAGCAGGAAGGCAGAGAAGAGTTTTATGTCCACTATGTTGGATGTGAGTGGAACTGCGTTATCATTCATGGCTGATTATACACAAATTCTTTACATGTCTGTGTATTACAGATTCACTGAGCACAAGCTCTCTTTTGTCATTTGCAGTTAACAGACGTTTAGATGAGTGGGTTGGAAAGGCTCGTT
>NW_015783092.1:0-1294 GCF_001515625.1 Sinocyclocheilus rhinocerous | reverse complement strand
GTGTTTATTATTTCTAAAAGAAATTACTGCAGTAAAATAATCATTTATGGACCCATTAAGGAACATAATCATTCAGAGAAATCTGAACTAGAACCGAAATCATTGAGAATCGTGAATCCCCACTAGATGTTTGTTTATATCCTGTGGACTGACCTCTGCCTCCAGCATGGCCACCTTTTCCTCCAGCTCTCTGATCACTCTGTCTCTCTCCTGAATCACCATTCGCGAGTTCTGAAGCTAGACGACACAAGGATGGAAAGCTTGAGTTAGTAAGTGAACCTACCATGACAAAAGTTTGAATGAGAGTCAGCGTTTGTGTGTCATGCACATGTACCTGTTCAATCATTTGCCGTAGTTTTCTCTGTTGACTCTTGAGCATGTCATCCAAGTGATGAATCTTCTCTTTCAGAATTGCGTTTTCCTTTTCCACCTCTTCTAACCTGTTACATAATTAAGCAACATGTTTACAGCAACACCCAAATGATGCATAAAGTTAAAAAAGGCAACATAATGTGACAAAATCAGTAAGATTTATCTTGCCCCCTACCTCTCCCTCCCTGCATGGCCCTCCTCCCTCAGTTCGCGCAGCTGCAGGAGTTCGGCTTCTCTGGTCATGAGTTGGTCTCTGAGGGTGGAGCTCTCCTGCTCCATGCCGCCCATGAGACGTCTCATGTCTTCGATCTGCTGATCCTGCTGCTCTTTGCTCTGCTGAACCCTCTTCAGATACTCGCTCTGCTCAGATAACTGCTGCTTATACTGCTGTGCCTCTGTCTACAACAACAAAGAATAATAAAAAAAAAGAATTCTATCATAAGACATTTATGTTTAACTATTACACATCTTTCTGCAATACTCAATTCTGACTGGTCAATCAGTCGCAGGAGTCTGTGATCAAATATTTGTTGTACAATGAGCACTAAAATGAATATTTGACCACTGGCCCTGATAAACAGTCTCAAACTTGTTATGGAAAGGCTTCAATAAAACACCTTGTAAACAATTTGTCACCTAGCATTTACCTCGAGAAAATTATCCAACGTCCATAAGTCACAGCTTAAAAAACTAAAATTGTACATTTATTATTACATTTAAGTCCTTATATATTTATGCTTACTCATGTCTTATTTAATTGTCAAATAATGTTTACATTTCTAAATATTTGGAAGCCAACACAGTTTGAAAGCCACATTAAAATAATGGTAACACTTTAATATATTCACATATTCATAATAAAGCACATATTCCTAAAAACTACCTTACTAACTATTAATAAGCAACAAATTAGGAGTTTATT
>NW_015783091.1:0-1294 GCF_001515625.1 Sinocyclocheilus rhinocerous | reverse complement strand
CTTTCTGTGACAGCATTCAAATCTCATTCATGTGATGTGAATATGCTCGTTTTTAAATCTGGCACATTGTGATTGGTCAAAATCAATACGGGTGTGACAAATTTTGACTTAATGTTTTGACTCACAATTCTAAGAAAAGAAGTCAGAATATACATCTCACAATTCTGACTTTTTTTCTCAGAATTTCACGTAATTCTGTGCTCTTTTTTTTTTTGGAATAAAAAATAACTTTTTTCTGCAATTGCAAGTTTTTATCTCACAATTCCAACTGTATAAACTCGTAATTTCAAGTTTGCATCAGAATTCTGAGTTTACATTTCATAATTTGTGTTTTGCTACGGAATAAAAAATAACTTACTTTTTTCCCTCACAATTCTGAGTTTAAATCTTGCAATTCTGAATTTTTTCTCATAATTCTAAGTTTACATCACAATTCTGTTTTTTTTTCTGCCACAAAAAAAATTACTTTTTTCTGCAATTGTGAGTTTTTATCTCACAATTCTAAGACTGTTTTCACAATCCTGAGAAAACATTTGGAATTTTGAAATAAAAACTCAAGATTATATTCTGTGTATTTTGAACAACTCAAAATTCACTCAGAATTGAGAGAAAAAAATTCCTAGTTGTGAGATTTGTAGTTGTGTAACTTTCTAGTATGCATGTGTCGAGCACCTGTGTTTGTGCACACTATCAAATGTAGTGTACTTTGAAAGGCTACGCATTGGGCTGTACACATATGCTAACGTATGTGTAAAAAAAAAAGTACACTTTGGCCTTTATGTATTGGAATATGCGCAAATGTAAATGAGTAACAGCCGAGGAGATGTTTATTAATGAATTACAACTTAACGACTTTGCATACAAGTCATATGAACTACTTTTATGAGGGGTTTGTGGAGCCCCTGTTCACTTTTACTTTCACTTTATGGATAAGAGCATCATTTTAGGAGAAACATCTGATTCCACAGGGATTTGCTTCAGGAAGTGATTTGAATAAGACAAAACAGAACAGGAGGAGGGGTTAGGACAGCATGAGCCTGAAACGCACGCGGAGAGACATGACAGACGTGTCTGCTAGTTTCTGTCTCCGCTCATGCGAATGCTGTGTCTAGGGACGGCCCTGTGCGGGGTTATGCACTTTCTCCAGATACACGTGACATGTGGACCCTGTCTCAGTCATTCCCCTTCTCTTCCTCCCCCTGCTCTCTCCTTCTTACCCCAGCTGTCTCTCAGAGTTGATCTGTCTTTCCTCTGACTGAAATCAGTGCACACATGCATACAAACACACACACAC
>NW_015783090.1:0-1294 GCF_001515625.1 Sinocyclocheilus rhinocerous | reverse complement strand
TTGAACGTCTCCCCCCGCCCCTGTCACGTCTTTGGTGGCAGCTGGCTTTGTGCGGAAATCAGATGAAGCTATTAATCTTTTAGCAGATCATCTTCCAGTGAGGCAATAGACTCCTTGCCATGACGTCCATAGAAATAGTGAGCACTGATTATTATTCAGTCTGCTCATTTTCAGCTTAAATTAGCAGATTTTAATAAGATTGATAGGTTAAGATTAACAAGGAAAACTGGTATTTTGTAAACGCCTGTTCGTTTGAGAGATCCAAATAAAACACATGGTCTAAAAATGCAAAAAAAAAAATATATATATATATATTTTTTTTTTAAAGGTTATAAAAAAAATGAGACTAATCTGACCTATGGCAAACAACTTTATCTTTATATGTACAGATTTAGAGAAAACTGAAAGTGAAACCTGACATCAAATCAGTAAAAAAGCCATTTTCAAAGTTCATGGGTTTTGATGTTGTTGGGGCAGAAATGTCCTTACAAATGAGCAAACTTAATATTCAAATTATACATTCAAATTGCCTCATAAAAGGTAATTTTTCAAAAAGGCCTAACTATAAGCCATTCATATGTTGATCCCCAACAGGGTTATTATAGTTAACTAAAACTAAAACCATTAAAAAGATACTTTAAATAAAATTGATTAACGAAAATAATTTGTTAAATGAAATACGATAAAATATATTAAAAAGGTAGGTTCCAAGGAAATATTACACACTTTCATGTACTTTAACCTGATGTAATAATAAAGTGAAAATAATACATTTATAATGAAAATATTACATATGAAAATAAAAAATGAATAAAACTATAGACATTTAAAAACAACAAAAACTAATACAAATGACAAAAACACAACAAAATTACTAAAACATTATCTAAAATTAAAAGCATAAAATATAAAAAAATATATAGAAAATATAGAAAAATAACAAAGTGCAGTAAACGGACAAATAATAATATGATAAGTAATAGCAGCTTGCATATTAAAGGACCAGCTAAAATAACTGGAAGCAGCTGACAATGGAAGCCTTGCACATTCAAGTTAAAAATGGGCACATCCACTCTTTAAAAATTAGGTGCAGTGTAATACAGTATAATTGCATAAACCAAAGGTGTGACCTGTGGGCGGGATTATTGGTTTGATCAACCAATGGCAGAGAGGGATGTGTTCAGGAAACCTGTTGGAAACTAATGTGCACAGAAATGACACACTTCATCTTTGCCTAAAATAATCTCTCCACAATTCCAGATTACAGGGAGGCCTTCGGACTTTTCGACAGAGT
>NW_015783089.1:0-1294 GCF_001515625.1 Sinocyclocheilus rhinocerous | reverse complement strand
CTGATTTGTAACCAGAAACAAGAGTTCAGTCATCCAATAACACTGATAAATTGGTCCAATAAAATGTGTGCATACTGCTGCAGCCTCCCTTTGTACACAAAGAACAATGCAATGACAGTTCAAGGTTGGAGGGGGGCTGTATGCATACAATGAACCCACTGTTCTGAGCAGAGTGAGGTCGGTGTCTCTCACATCCAGTGGGCAGAAAAAAATTAAAATAAATGATGCTCAGCGTGCTTTCACAACCTACACCCTTCTCTTCCTCACACAAAGCCAATAGAGGTCATGTGTAACAAAAAATGAATAAATAAAACAATGCGAACAGATTGCTAAATATTAAAAAAAGACACTTAGCACTACTACTACTGCATTAAATTTTGGTTTAATTATATTTATTATTTGAATTCTGTTGAATAGAGGAATTGTCTGAGGCTTTACCCATATGCAAATGGGGTAATTAAAACCCCAAAGAACCTCTGGGGTTCCTCGTTCACCGATTTGACTGTAGTTCTTGGAAAGAGAACAAAGTTACACACATCTTGCTGGAGATGATACAGCCAGGGAGAGACGTGCCCCAGTTTTGGCTCATAATGCCAGCTGGATGCTGCACTGGCAAAGCTCCCATCTGACTGACTTCTGCCATTAACTGAAAAAAGATGCTGTCATTATTAATTAAAGCTTTTGTTTTAATAAGGATGAGAAACACTGCTAATTTTATTTAAAGGCCTGCTTTTTGGCCAAACTCTGACAGCATTCATTGGATATTATTACACATAGACTATATAACCAATAATTTGTTTGATAATATTTACTTGATTCTGCTTTTGTTTGTAAATTTATTACTACATGCCATTGTTTTAGTTTAATTTGTGAACATGGAATCAAAATTAGTAGAACCATGAAATTGCTCGTGTTGGTATTGGCTACTGAAATTTTGATATTGTGACAATGTTAGGTTTGAAATATTAGTACCCTTGAGCATAATTTTGTCATTATGTGTTTAATAGACATACTTTTTTTAATAGACATACAGAGATTTCCTAATGGTTTTAGAGGAAACCAGAATGTTTTCTTTCAATTCCAATTACCCCAAAATTCTTTAAAAAAAAAACACAAAAAAAACGGATGAAGCCTTAAGCAAATCAGATTTAGAGGAAATCAGAATACCCTCAAAATTGAATTAGACTGCACGCTGGATATTTCCAGCTACCAGATAAATGCAGTACAGCACTGCCAGATATTATGAGATCCTAAAAGCATCACAAGCTGTCAAAATAAGCCCAATAAGCTGTTT
>NW_015783088.1:0-1293 GCF_001515625.1 Sinocyclocheilus rhinocerous | reverse complement strand
AAATAAGTAACGGCAGTCACTGTTTCCTCATATCTCCTGTCCTCAGCGTTCAGCCTGACGCTTATTCATTTCTCTTCCAGTGTGAAAGGGCTTTTACATTTGCCACAAATACAATTTTATCTTTTTTTTATCTTAAAAACACACAGGCAAGCCCCGCCCAGATTTCACAAGTAACGCAAAAGTAGCGTAATTAGTTACTTATTGTAATGCATTACTTTTAAAAGTAACGTTTTCACTGTGTTTTACTGTAGGACGGGAGCAGGGTCTACGGCCGCTGCGGAGGTTTCTGTGGGAAGTGTCTGCCTCATACAGGCCTTTTTGTCCAAATACAGTAAGAAAAATGCAACAGAACGGATTCGCGTGTCTTGTTAACATCTGGCAGCTACAAGTATACGAAACGTCCCACTTCTGCACTTTCCCAAAGTCACGAGAAGCAAATAACTGAGTCTCGTCACGAATCAGGACGCTTTTCTCTGGAAATGTGGGTGAAATGATCGTACTGCGCTGGATGTGGATCGTGAGATCAACCAAACGATTAATTACAACACTCTGCTCGTTTGGTCGCGACAACAGCATGTTTCTATTTTGAGTTCTAGCAAATGGTCAGATCCTTCATTTTTGGCAGAAAAGGGTTTATTTAACAACTCCAAAAGTATTTCATAATCCAAAATATCTGCTCTTTCTCCCGTAGGACGTGAACCGCTGCACGTAAAACACTGCTGATGCATTTTAGATCTTAGTTCTTTTTATTTTAAGATGTGAAAATGTAAGTCATTGAATGTTTTGTATATTTGAATGTTTAACTTGTGTCTTGCATCGAAGTCTGGCTTAAAATGGGTTTGACAGTCTAGAAAACTCTGCAAACTAGCGCCACTGAAATAAATGTAAATGTTCTTACTAACTAGTCTGGTTAATATATGATATGATATTTTTGTAATATCTAATAATATGCTGACATCAAGGTGCTAACACGGTTTGAAGCATGTGCTTTTGTATTCTACACAGTTACTAATCTGATTAAAAACTGAAGAAATAATTAAAATTTGTGCTTACATAAACCAGCCTAACGTGTTAGCTGTGTTAAGCTGGTTTAGTTGATTAACTAGTTGACAAGTGCCGGCTAAACTCTAAAACCCATCCTAATTCAGCTGAATCAGGTCATTATTTCACAGATAAAATAGAATTAAATAAGTACTAGATAACACTGACTGTCAGTTTTTGGGGTCGGTAAGATTTGTTAATGTTTTTATCTCTTCTGCTCACCAGGGCTGCATTTATTTGATCAAAAATACA
>NW_015783087.1:0-1293 GCF_001515625.1 Sinocyclocheilus rhinocerous | reverse complement strand
GACAAACAAAAATCACAAATCATTACTTGAAATAAAGTAAATTGAATAAAGTTAACAGAAATAAAATATAAAAACTTTTCTTTTTCATTTTCATTTAGTTTAACGTGATGTACTAAAATAACTAAAATAAATTAAAATTAAATAAAAATTGATGAAACCTATATAGACATAAAAATAAAAGTGGCATAAACAAAATTACTAAAACTTTAACTAAAATGAAAATTTTAATTCAAAATTAATTCAAAAATTAATAAAAAAAATATAATAGTATATCGATAATCACTAGGGTTGATTCAAGAATGTGTTCCACATATTAATTTGTTGTGATTTTACAAAAAATAAAATCACAAATTAATTTGAAATCTTTTAGACACTTTCTGAATCTTGTTTATTAAAATATTTTAATTTCTACATTTAATTGGACATATATATTGACAAATATAAAGTAAAAAAAAAAAAAAGTTTAGACATGAGCTAGGACATTTAGATTAATGCAGCCTATTGTCTTTCCACCAAAGCCTCGTTTTCATTGGTTTCAAATTAATGAAGCCATCTACCCTGACTTAAAGCCTAGAAACTATAGTTAACATGGTACATTTTTGTAAACGTATATATACAAACATCCAGCATCTTCAAAACGACACAAACTTGAAGAATGAGTCAGTTTAGTTTCTGTGTGGGTGGGTTTTGTGAGATCAGCTGTTCAGTTTACTTGCTTTACCAGCTCATATAGATCAGCCAGATGAACGTTACAGAGGAAGAGGGAAGTGTTGGGATCTTGAATGAGGACACACACACCTCTCTCATGAGCTTTGATCAGGTGACATGGCTCACACCTATCTATCAGGTGCTCATTTACATCATCACACCTCCACCGAAGAGCCGTTAAAGTAACAGCTGCGCGTTACGCCTCATCTTTTGGTGTTCATGTTCTTCTGCGTCTCATGTTCTCTTCTCTTTCTCTCACAGGAGCCTGCAGGCCATGCAATAACACTGAGATCCTGATGGCTGTGTGCACTAGTGACTTTGGTGAGTATTTGAATTGACTTTTTGTTCTAGTTTTTAGGATAAATGCGCTTTTATCCAGAGCAATCAGCAGGGCGTTTCCTGTAATGGTACTGGCTCTTGGATAGCAAGAACCTCAAACCTACAACCTTCAGCTACCAATCCAGATCTTGAACCTTTATGCCAAACTTTCTGGTGGTTTACAGTTAAAGGGTTGGTTCACCCAAAAATGAAAATTAGCCCATTTATTTAACTTCTTTTGGACTGATGCATGCAACACCCGCTGAG
>NW_015783086.1:0-1266 GCF_001515625.1 Sinocyclocheilus rhinocerous | reverse complement strand
ACACACACACACACACACACACACACACACACATATTAAGCAGCACATCTGTTTTCACAACCATTTCTGTCCTATTAATCCTTTATATTTTATGCACTTCTGCTGTGACTTCAGTAGAGTGGTGGTCATGTAGAATAATGATGATTTAACTCCTGTAGTTCATTTCTAATTGTTGGATAGAATGTAGGGATTTTTCTTCAAATGTTTTGGGCACATTACCTACTGAAGGGATGTCACTCATTCAGCTTGCAGGAAAGTCATTGAATAGGCAGTGGTCACAATATTCTTAAATATTCTACCCTATCACATTATAGAAAATATGCAAGCATATAGCCTAGATTTAACGTGTTTGAGTTTTTATTTTTATTTTTACATTTTATTACAGTCTTTTACGTGATGACGCAAAAATAACCGATGAGTCGTTTGGAGTCGGTTCACTATAGAGGACCGTTCGAAAGAACCGGTTCAGGGAAATGATTCAGACTTCCCTAATATCCCAAACAAGTTTCAACCAGGTTTTAACCCTTCACAGTTGGCTTGAATGTGCTTGCTTAGAAAACCATTATTCATCTACGCCACCTGCTGGTTGTAAAGAGCATTTACACTCACAGTATCCTGAGTTGTCACAAATATGATATCACACTATTTAGAACATTATTACTTACTACACAAAGAGTAAGGCGCACTAGTTTTATAGGCTATATGTATTTGTGTTAATTTATCCGACTTTTTAATATATTTTTTCAAGTTATTTATTTGTTTATTTTTTGCTTGCACGCGCAGAGCTGCTCTTGCACGCCAGCATCTGCCGCAGCTCGCGAGTCCTGTCAGCAGCAGGTAAGAACTCACTCATATCCGTGTTTTTGGCGTATTTAAAAAAAATGTATTGTCTGTTTACACTTAGGCTGACCAGTAGAGATCTGAGACAGTTTATGTAAGTCAAAAAACCCCGCAAAGTTTCGTTTTATAAGTTAGTTTGGCGTTGCTACCGGAACAGCTAACGTTAGTCATGTCAACAAGTAACGTTCATCTCTCCTAAACTACGACAAGGCTGCTAAATATAATAACTGAATGTATCAGGATGAAGTGCAGCAAAACTCCAGGCTTATCTTCCAAACGGTTTCCTTAGCTTGTGTTTTGACGTTAGACATTTGAACTGGTTTAATTAAGCCCCAATGCGGCTAATTGTGTTAGCATATTTGAATGAACATGATTTTTTTGTGATTTTCATGAAAACATGAGTGGGATCATCGACATGTTGACACT
>NW_015783085.1:0-1293 GCF_001515625.1 Sinocyclocheilus rhinocerous | reverse complement strand
GACTGGCTTCTTCCCCAGTTCCAGTGTGAAACCATGTCTAGACCCAAAGGTACAGGTTCATAAAAGTAAATTCAAATCTTTTTTTTAAAATTATTCCTAATATTTATTTTCTTTCTCCCAAATATATGCTTACTAAAATATTAGGCTGTGTTCTTAACTATTAGATATTAAACCAGCCCTTGTTGTCTCAAATCATTTTTTGATGGTTTTCTTCTCTACAGCCTTTCCAGTCTTTTTCTAGCCGTCAGTCCTCCAGAGAGACAGATTACAACGTTTATCCCTGGTATTTCATCCTGTTATAGAACACATTGATTTTTCCATTCTAACCCTTTACATTACCAAGATACTACAAGATTTTGGTTGTTTATAATACACTGTTCACAGTCTCATATTATATGTTAATAATACAATTAACTATACTACTGTCATTTTACCTAGTGAAATTTGCATGGAATTACATGTGTCATAAGTAGAATCAATGATGATGATTGATTAGCTTTAGTCTAATTGTGATGCATGTTGAGCCTTTATTGTCTTTTAATGAGGTAACGACCTCTGTGAGAGTTGCTATAATGATGTACAGGGTATTGAACGGTCTCATGAATGAGGTGTGTTTTCCCTGTGGGCTTCAGGTTTGCAGGAAACATGGAGCGACAGCAGGCCGACAACCTGCTTAAGTCTCACAGCAGCGGCACCTATCTGATCCGAGAGAGGACGGCGGAGGCCGAGAGATTCGCAATCAGCATCAAGTGAGTGTTACAGGGAAGGCATGTATTCATGTCAAGAATAGAACATTCTGTCTGTCTGTCTTTTAGTATTTTGTCAATCACCATTGCTATGCACCTTTTAACAGGTTTAATGATGAAGTGAAGCATATTAAAGTTATTGAGAAAGACAACTGGATTCACATCACAGAGGCAAAGAAGTTTGATAGCCTCCTGGTAAGACAAATATTTTGCAGTTAAAAGCATAATGAGATTTTATTATGCTCGCAGGGTGAAGACTGCACAATTAACTCACTTTACACAATTGACTTGAAGCATCTAAAGTACCGATTTCTTTGGAAGATTTCTTTCTTTCTTTCTTTTGCTGATTTCTTTCTTTGATTTATTTTTGAGTCTATACATATACACACTACTATTCAAAAGCTTAAGGGTCTGTAAGATATTTTTTTGTAAAGAACATTTATTCAGCAAGCAAACATTAATTTGATCAAACATTAGTTTGTAATGTTAGAAAAGTTTTCTGTTTCAAATAAATGCTGTTCTTTTGAACTTTCAATTCATCAAAGAA
>NW_015783084.1:0-1294 GCF_001515625.1 Sinocyclocheilus rhinocerous | reverse complement strand
CATTTATGAAAACAACAAAACTTTCCCTTCACCAAATACAAAGACATGCACAAAACAAACAAGACAACACAAAGGTTTCAGTGTAACTAACATTGACGTGAAATGAAGACACATTTCTGCAGGCACTGCAGTTGAGGCAGAAACAGAGGGAGCTCAAAACACAAAGAGCTACAATTTCCTTCCCTACGACTATTTACAAACAGTACATGAGCTCTGCAGTAGTTTGAGTTGGACCGTACACACACTATTAAATGTCAGCTCAGTATTATTGACTGAATGCCGGAGTCATGTTTATTCGGTTATCCAGGTTGGACTGGGTTTCTTAATATTGTGAAGGGCTGTGTGTTTATGAAGACTACACATCTGTTATTCTCAATGTCTTTACGTGGGTTTTTTTAATGAACAGCCTTTCAAACCGAACTTACATTTATTATTTGGTCCATTGGGATTTACTGGAATATCAGGAGACGACTAAATGTTCTGTACATTTAAAACAAAATCAACTTTTTCGCTGTTTGTAGATGCTTTCTGCTGCATTATGCAAGGGCTGAAAAACGAAAACATTTTCTGAACAGAGCTTAGAAAAGCACATCTGGAACCAATAAGGTCACAAGTAGGATCAATCGCTAGACATATTTATAATATATACATTTTTGTGGTCTAAATAGGACATCAAGCCTCATTTGTGAAACAAGCAGAATGAATTCATTTGAAAAAACATTTTTATGTAAATAGTCACATTAATTCAATGGGTTAATTTGTGCTTGAGGTGATGACATATTTTTGTAGGCCAACTCGGAAGTAAGCATCCCCCTGGTTTCCTTCACCAAAACCCAACAGGATTTTACCATTAACTTTTGGGTTTCTGTATTTTATGTCATAGAATAAACCGTCAAAATAGCCTGAGCTTGTATGAACCAGAGACCTTATTTCAGAGAATTAACCAAAAACACATTAAAAAAAAACATCGACTTCAGGATGATGGAAACGCTAATTCGTTTCCTGACTTTGGCCTACAAAAATATGTCATCCCTGCAGCACTCTATTGGTTTTTGATGCAACGTGGTGCTCACATTAGATGTAGACAGGGTGTAAGAATGTTTTTACTCCGTAATTCATTTTGCTTGTGTTTAATGGATGAAGCTCGTGATCTTGAAATTGGTCGATGGTTGAAGAAAAACAATGGAGAACAGTAGAAAACAGAGAACAATCTTCCTTTATCGCTTACGCCCCATTTATCCAAGCATGGATACTGCTGCTCACACACGAGATACAAAAGTACAGTCCACTTTAT
>NW_015783083.1:0-1293 GCF_001515625.1 Sinocyclocheilus rhinocerous | reverse complement strand
AAGAAGTCTCTTATACTCACCAAGGCTGCATTTATTTGATCAAAATACAAGAAACAGTAATACTGTAAAATAAAACTCCAATTTAAAATAACTGTTATCTGTTTATTCATGTGATGTCAAAGCTAAATTTTCAAAAACTGTGATGCATTTTTTTCAGTATTATTTAATGAACAAAGTTCAAAAGAACAGCATTTTTTTGTAACAATATATATTATTTTACTGTCACTTTTGATCAATGTAATGCATCCTTGTTGAATAAAAATCTTACTGACTCCTTTGAAACTTTTTAACGATATGTAATGTGGGTTTTGATGTATCTAGATTTCAAGCATGCTTGTCTATACAAAAAGTGCATGGTTGCCATGGTGTTGCTATGCAATTGTTAGTGTGCCCTGAGTGTTTTTAGCCCTTTACCATGTTGCTGGTTGTTCTGGGTGGCTGCTAGCTGGTTGCTTTCTTGTCCAAGTCAGATTTATATCCGTACTTTAATGTAAGTTAAGGGATTGTTTTGGCTGTTTAATAGTAATGACTGCCATATACTGTCTTGTGCGTGTCAAAACAAGCATGTTTTTTGCTCAGTCGTTGTGTCACTGAGAACACAGCATGAAGTATCACTGTTGATGTGTGTGTTGAATATTGATCGTATGTGCTGTGTTTGTGTTAGAGCTCAAGCTGTCTGACTGAGTAAAGATGATAGTCCCTAAAGAGGATGTTATTCTTCCTTCCTCCTTACTGACTCGATCAATATGTCAGTTAATATAATGAACTGAATAAACACTGGTCTGAGTCAAAATCACTGCCACAACATCATACCGACTCCATTACATTCCCTATCAGTAGGCCTTTCTGTCTCTCTTTCATTCTCTCTTTTATCTTGCTGTATTTTGTACAGAGCTCCACACATTAGGGCTGCATAATACTGGAAAACTGACATTGTGATATTTTGTTTTTCGGCAAAATAAATGTTTAACGTATGGTAGTATAATAACTCGCACAACAAAGAAGAATAGTTCAGGAACACTTGTTTAATATCAATCTCACTGGAAAACATGAACAAACGCTACCAAACACAAAAACAAATGAGAACCAACAAATACTGAGGGAGAATTGAAGTCTTAAGTACACAAAGCAAACGAGGAACTAATGAGTTAATTAACAAGACACAGGTGAATATAATGAAGAATAAGACAACTCAGGAAAACTAGGCCTGCGTTCAGCCCCGACAAAACGGTGCAAAATGTTTTTTTTAACGGAAACGGTGGTGCGTTGAACACACTGTTCTGATGACGCAAG
>NW_015783082.1:0-1294 GCF_001515625.1 Sinocyclocheilus rhinocerous | reverse complement strand
CAACAGTATCATATATATATATATATGATACTGTTGATTTTTACAATAGGGAAAAACATTGAGGGATTGATAACATTGGTCAGACCAAAGAAAGATATCATATTTGCAATCACTCCTTCAATGTTTACACTCACATCAGCAGTGTTAACTATTTTCTGTAAGCTAATAATGCCATGATAACAAAAATCATATTTTTTTATAAATATACATTATTTTACTTATTTATATTTTTAAATAAAAATATAATGATTTTTTTACCCAATTTTACGATGCTAATAACTGTGGAAACATTCAACAGCGCCCATCCACTTTTTTATTGGCCCAGTAGTATTTTTCTCATTCATTTTTCCCATAGGGATTTTAAAAAAGTCTTAATTTAACAGTTATAAGCTATAAACCAAACCAGCTGGCTATGATGGGAATCACAACATTACAAATTTAAGGTACAAGACTGTGTGCTAAACGACTTCAGTGAGAAAAGACCTACAATCCAATGAAGCATTGCGAATGACTGTAATTAAAAATTATGAAGACATTTAAAACTATTGATTTAAAACTATATAAACAATATATTTTGCATACTTTGAGAGCATAGGGAAACTGACTTTACACCATTCACTGTGCTTCATGGGAGTGGATGCACAAAGAGTTTTTGGCACAATTTGCGTGTCATTATTCTTTGATTGGTAAACATTTAGCTGCAGAATCATGTGTAATGTAGGTTTCACCAGAAATTCTGCAGTTAAACAATTATTTTTATTATTTTTTATTTTTTAAAAGTTGGAATAATTCAACAAAAGTTGGCTTCAACAAAAGTGTACATTATTGAGAAACAACCTTGTAAGTAGTTCTTTTTTATCTTTGAAAATCATATCCCCTAAAAAAGTCCATTCAACTAGTAATGTCAGAATTTCCAACTTCCTAATTGGATATATGTGGGGAAAAAGTCATAATTCCAACTTGGAACTGTGTGGAAATCCACATCCCAGTGTTTGCATGCATGTGCATACACGTCATACAAACATGCTTAAAGACAAATGCAAATTTAGTTTTATCTTCACTGGAAAACAGAGCGCCCTAATGTTCAGAAATCAGAGATATCAAGTAGGAATATCCCACATCCGTCTTGGCTAGAAAGCCGCGTTAATGCTCGGCTTTCACAAAGCTACACTATTGATCAAACTGATATTTTTATCTCTCTCTCTTCTCTCTTGACGAGACCTGTCTTTGGGTGGGATTGGATTGACTTTTTCCAAGCTCTAGATATTGTTGAGATTGCTGGGAGGGAAAAAAA
>NW_015783081.1:0-1293 GCF_001515625.1 Sinocyclocheilus rhinocerous | reverse complement strand
AGGTTACTAAATAATCTGTCAGATGTCAGATCAGTCAACAGGAAACCTTTTGTTTTGTGTTTTAATGCGGCTGTGCACTTTAGAAATCAGTGAAGCATCATTTTCATCCAAAAATTCTGTAATCTGTTATCCTTTAACCAATATGGCTTAAAAGAAGAAATTTTGAAGACTGTGCTGGTTGCTCTTTTCCATGCAATTATTGAAAGGTGACTGACAAGCATTAAAAAGCATCGAATCTTTTCAATGAATCAAATGGCTGGATGCACTTAAATCCTCAATAATCTGCCATAAGGACGCTTTCCTGTCACATATTAGACATACGCACTTCAATAAACTGACGGAATGCAGGTGTTTAAGGTGAATAAGGTGTTTAAATGCCAGGCAAAATTGGTGTAATGGGCAAAAATCTAGCTGTGTTGATCAGTTTATACTTAAGCTGTTCATGACTTTACCCCAAAAAAGGAAAACAGTTTAATGCGTTTAAATGACATCAAAATAAATGTTGAAAACCTGATTTGTGATTTCTTTCCTAAAAAAAATAAATACAAAATTAATTAATTAATTAATTCTCTAGAAAAAAAAAAACCTTAAAAAAATAACTAAATACACAGTAACTGTGTCAGGGTACACAGTTTTTCACTGGGTTAAACGTAATGAGTGCTTTAAAAATGTTGGTTAAATGGCCTTTTCCTGTCTAAATGAGTGATTTTTGGCTGGAATAAGCTGGACCAGAATTTATCCTGATAAATAATCAGTACAGAATAAGCAAGAAGAAACATTGTGTTCAAAGTAAAAAGGTTAGATGTAGCACCAAATGGGATTCAGCAATTGTTAAAGGCCAAAGAGACCTAATCTGATGGTATTTAAGACTATTTTCCTAATGAATGTGAGCAGACTGAACATCTCTGAACATCTCTGCATGGCTGAAGACAACAGACTACCTAAGTGCCCACTTAAAAGGTTAGTGTGGGCACAAACTCAGCCAAAATGTGAAGCTCAGCTACAAAAAATAACATTTCACTTGTACCACAAAGATAAAGAGAATGAGAAAGAGAGAGCATATGTTATGCATTACTCACACGACTCCATTATTTCTGCCCTACTTCCATCACGTGGCCTGAGACAACAGGGAAATGAACAGCAAACAAACTATTTTCTCCAACCCTCTCTGCACCAGCACTACTTCCAAAATGCCAATGTACTGATTAGGGGTCGACCGATTATCGGCGCCGATATTAAGCATATTTCTGATTATCGGTATCGGTCATTTTCAAAACCGATTCGCCGATAAAA
>NW_015783080.1:0-1286 GCF_001515625.1 Sinocyclocheilus rhinocerous | reverse complement strand
TAATCATCCATGCAGTAATTATCCAATGGGAGGCTCTTACCTATTCGCTTAGTTAAATCCATGTGGTGACTTTTTTTTTGGACGGGCAGTGTATATATATATATATATATATATATATGGAGTAGGGCTATAATTTATGTAACTAATAGAAAAATATTAAGACAAAGGACTACCCTGCTTATACCTCGATTAATCTCAAATCTACCACTTGTACCTGTTGATAATTTAACTGAACTATTGCATCCATTGCAAATAGTTTAAACAGCTATATGGATATATTCTCCAATATTGTACGTTTTGTGAATGTGGTTACTGATATGATGTCATTGACAAGGAGCGTGGCTTCTGTCAGTTTTAAACCCACCCACAAGAAGGGGCCAAGTTAAAATCTTGTTTACAAACAGTAACTGAACATTTTTTGCATAGTGCACCTTTAACTTGTCATTCCTGCTCAATGACTTTAACAAAGTGTCTACAACTCTGCATAGCCTCATGGAAAATGGCGATGACGTGTGATGTCTGCACAAACAATGTGCACGAAGGTATGCAAATACATAAGAAGACGGGCAGGTAGGCCACACACTACCATTGCATTCAGACTGCAATGACTGGATGAACATTTTATTGTCCTGAGTCTTCCACGGAGGATGTTTAATTTTTATTTTTAAAATTTTGAAAACTTCAATTATTGCTATCAGGATGTGAAGAGATATTTTTAAGAAAAACACTGCCAATCCTTCCAGTAAGGCATGCAAATAAGCACTTCATGAATATTCAAATATAAATGCCTTTATTTTTTATACAAAGCATTATCATTCATGCAATAAACTATAAACTAAAATAACAAGATTGTTAAAATATAAAACCATTGAAAATGTGGAAATGTATGTCTCCACAGAGCCCTCCATCCTTATTAGGTTTTTAATTTCCCCAGAATCAGTTTTTGGTCAAATCCAGAAAAAAATAATAATTATACATATCTCCCAATATCTCAACAATTTCTCCCATTTAAAGTTTTACTAACAGCTGACGGGTGTAAAATTTCAGTAAATTACATACAAAATATATAAGTTACCAACCACGCTAAATTAAGTATTTCCTCAGCCCTAAATGCCTTTCTTTTTTGGATGAGAATTAATTTGCACTTAAGACGTATTCTCTGCCTAATCTACCCTAAACCTACATTTGTCTATGTTTGTACTGTAATGTTGTATGCAACAGGTCCTTTCAGAGTGAAGCCTAGGTAAAAAGTGACATTCTCATTGTTGTGGGGTACTGAGGATGTC
>NW_015783079.1:0-1293 GCF_001515625.1 Sinocyclocheilus rhinocerous | reverse complement strand
GGCAAGTTGGAGCTAAACTCTGCAGGACACCGGCCCTCCAGGACAAGAGTTTGGACACCCTTGGCTTAGCATCTACACTTTCAAAGGTGATCAAATACACAACGTGTTTTGAATGAAAATGAGGCACTAACCTTACATACTTGCTAACATCTAAGTCAGACTTCACTGTTTCTCCAACACTAGCTAAAGGTGGTCTTGACTTAGTAAGAATTGGCATTCTACAGAGGGGTTGTGCTTCGAGGCCGTCTCATGTTCTTGCTTCTTTAATGCCAAGTCAAGCAATCATAAGCAAGTATTTTTACAACAATAATTAAACTCTTCTAATGCAGGACATAATGTAAACATTACTAAATCCAAGTCCATATCTCACCAATATGGTTTCCAAGCAAGCAAACACACTTGCTTCTGAATAACAAAAGTTTGGTAAGCTCACCCCTAGTTATCAATACAATTTAGGATAAGTTTCCAATTGTTTTAATAGATGAGCCCCCAATTGTTATGTACTATCCCCAGTGTAGGGTTGGGGAGGAAAAAACAATCATGAGAAAAGTTTTTTAAAAAAAGGCAAGAGGATTACACAAAGGTTTGAAACAAAAGTGTGGTATGTATTTACAATTCTCAACATAAAAGAATGGGAAAAAGAGAGACAGCGAGACCTACTCACACACCGTATACGCACAACAACATGTATAGTATGGCAATGAAAATATGAAACAACAACAAATTATATTATGCCATGTGATGTAAAAATATGTTCATATTCCTTCGTTTATCTTTTCTCACCTGGCCATTGAATTTTTTTTTTCTTGTTTCATGGCTTATGCTGGTCTCAAACCTGGGTTGCAACAACTAGTGAAAACATGTTTTTAAATAAAAAAAACAACAACAATGAGTATCTTAAATAGTCTTCCTCCAAGAATGAATTCACAACTGATTACTGAAATTGCTCTTATGTCAACCTTTTGCCACACTGAGTAGCGCTCCACATTTCAGGTCTCTTTGATACATGAAACTCTTCACACTGAAGACATGTGAAATCAGTGTGAAGTCTTATGTGAAGGTTAACATTTCCTTTAAGGGTATAACTCTTCCCACACTGAGGACATATGTAAGGTTTCTCTCCAGTGTGAATCCTCATGTGCCTGTTAAGGCTTCCTTTCTGAGTGAAACGTACTCCACACTGCTGGCAGGTGAAAGGGCTTTCTCCAGAGTGTACTCTCATGTGGTAATCAAGGTTTCCTTTTCGGTTGAAACTTATTCCACACTGTTGGCATGTGTAAGGCTTCTCTCCTT
>NW_015783078.1:0-1293 GCF_001515625.1 Sinocyclocheilus rhinocerous | reverse complement strand
ACGCATATAAGTGTGTTTATGTAATCGTTCAAAGCCAATAAAGCGCAAAAAAAATGGTGGCGTGTAAAGATCGCAGTCATCCAAATGATGAAAAACTATTACCGTAAACAATGTATTTTGCGACAGACGAAATAAACGATAGAGCATAATATGAAAGGCTAGACTTTTTATTTCATCCATCCGATATATATCGTCATATCGCACAGCCCTACACTGATTATGAACATTTCTCTTAATATCTGTTGTTTAGAATGTAATCTGCACATTCTTGCTCTTGTAGACATTAAAAGAATTAAAAATTGTTTTTTTTAATGGAAAATGTTGTCATTATGAACAAACAAACAGACTATGATATTAATAACCCTGTTAATCCTGACATGAAATAATTGTCAGAAAAGTTTTTTTTAATTTTTTTCATTGAACCGTTTTTGAACCTCTAGACAAAATATTAAAACGTTTGTAGATGTGTTTCATGTTTTGTATCATGTTTGTACACCAGGCTTGTATGTCTCATACAGTTTGATATAGTGTGATTATGGAGCTCATATTGGAGAAAGAATAAAACCGCCTCAGTTTTATTCAGAGGCCCAAACCGAGCAAAAATCTGCAATTTGGTGCAGATGCTGATATTTACGTATGTGGTCTAAAAGTAAGATTTTTGATAGCTTGTAATGTAAATCAGTGAAATCTTTATAACAGTAGGCTATAGCAGCTACTTACATAAATGCATATAAATATCAGTGGTCGCTCTATATCTCTTAGTAAGTAATATGTCTTAGTAAGATAATTTTTAAAGGCTTAGTTTGATGGTCAAAGCTCTGTAGTTTTTATTGTGGGGGTAACATATAATGCAGTGCAATACAATGATTATTCAGAGATGTACATGCAATGTTCCTCAAAAGCCTGGTGATTATATTTAATTTGATGTTGCAATTTAACAGTTTTTTTAAATATAAAATATGTATGCATGCACAGATTATCAAGTAAACTAAATGTGCTTCAGTCCGGTAAATATTACTAATAATAATCTAGAGGCCTTGGAAATTACAATACCAGAAACACAGTAATATATTAACAGATATATAATTAAATACAAATGAAGATAATACATAAATGGATACATATCCTGAATATGGGTAATATACGGATAAAGCTGGTTCTATAGGAGTGTCAGACCCCAGCTTCAGTGCTAAGATATGCTGATATTAAAGATAAGATACCAGATATGATAAAATGACTGTGAAACATATTTTATTGGATTGCACTGTTTTTAATGTAAATAGACAATGGTTT
>NW_015783077.1:0-1292 GCF_001515625.1 Sinocyclocheilus rhinocerous | reverse complement strand
CACACACACACACACACACACATACAGAGGCCTCTCCTCATCCTTATGCTATAACAAGCACAAATAGCATCACTGTATGTGTGTGTGTTAGTCTGGGCTAATTGAGTTGGTCTCAAAGCAGTCTGTGTTCTCATAACCAGTGACACACACGCAGTCATTCACGTAACTGACATAGTTTCAATATCGCCAGCAAAGGACTTGAAAGAACAAAGCGAGGTGTTGTGTATTCAGTGACTCTTTCGTGTGAGCCCTTGTGTTTACATGGGTTTAGATGGTATAATACCACAAGTTTTGTTGTAACAGCATATGTAATGGGCACTGTTATTAACTATTCATTTGACAGAAGCCGGTTTAGGCTTTCTTTTGAAAAGAACATTTTCTTATTAATTTAGTGGCTTAAAGGATGCTCAGGGTTCAGTACAAGCTCTGTGGAAAGCATTTGTGGCAAAATGCTGATTATTTTAGAAAATAGTTTGCTTTTGTTCCTCTTTTGAAAGTCACTAAAAGTGTCTGCTAAATGCAAACAAGTTTCATTCTTTTGTTGGAAGTCAACTAGGCCAGCATATTTTTTTAACAAATATACATTTCAATCTATTCTATATCTATTAATATTATTTTAACATTTTATATAAAAATTCAATTTTTAATCAATTTAAATAATATTTTAAAAATATTTTTTTAAATATCAACATACGTTATAAATATTATTATTATAACTTATTTTTGCACTGGCATTAATTATTCAGTAAAACTAGGTTTATGATTTAATCTGTAAAGTTGTAAATTGTCTAAATCTCTACTTATTTATTTAAATAATTTTAATTTATAGTTTATTTATATTAATAATTTTATCGATGACTTTTAAACAAACAAACGTTTGATTTATTTTAATTCTACTTGCTGTTTGCTACCTCAATTAAAAATTGAATTCAAATTCAGGAATTAAAAAGGAATTCTGAAGGGGTGTTTACACAACTCAGTTTTCAACTAAAAATGGAAAACTTTTTATGTGTTTTGGCCATTCATTTATATGACAACTGCACAAACGATACCTTCTCTGTGTTAACTAAAAATACAAAATTCGTGAAATTTGTGCATATAATGTGTTCAGTAGCTATGCGAGCAGGTGTGTAGTATTTCTTTACAAAGTGGCATCGCCAACTACTGGTCTGGTCAGCATTTTTGGTCGTTTTTGCAGATTCATGTGAATGGGAATCAGTTTGACAGCTTGGTCATCTATACGTGAAACTTTTTAAAGGGGTCATATGACGTTGCTAAAAAGAACATTATTT
>NW_015783076.1:0-1293 GCF_001515625.1 Sinocyclocheilus rhinocerous | reverse complement strand
TAACAATATAAAATTAGTTGAAGTGATGCATTCATCTTAACATAAAAACCCTACCTTTCTCTAGGTATGTATAAAGAGCCTTGCTTTTATCATGCTTTAACATGCAACATCTCAGTCCACCAAAGGTTTTTTTATTCAGAAAATAACTCGACACGGCTGGGAATGAATGAAATAATTATTGTAAACTAAACTGATGGACAATTATAGACATTTCAATATATCATTTGTCTACTGGATAATAAGCGAGTTGTGAATGCTTTGGTTTGTCCCCTGACAATACAAGCAGAAGGAAGTGTAACCCCAATTCCCAGATGTTCTTGATTGCCTGACACAAAGTAATTATGAACCAGACCTAAAATGTGTCTGTATTAACAGCAACAGAATCAGTGGGAAGACTAAATCTGGTCTCACTGGACAGAATAGTAACAAGACAATTCAAAAACAAATAAATATCCAAACGTATATTCTGCTACTTCTACCAAATACTGTTTTGAAGACATCACAACAATGTGCACTACACTGCAAATCATACATATATGCATCTGAGAAAGATTCTTTTTTGGTTTCAAAACCGTTTAATACACACCTAAGCTAACAGCACAAAACACAGAATCTGATAGATAATAGAGCTGATGGGACACATACAGACGTAGAAAAAGCCAGATTAGCTTGTTGGGAGTTAGTGAGGACGTGAATATATAAGGCACTAAAGTCTCAAATCCACCCTCAACTTCATCAAGGTGCCTGGGAAAGCCCTGAGGAGTCTTGTTGACACAACAGATCTAGCGCATAAAGGAGCTACTGTAAACCTTCCTCTTCAGTGGCAACACCTCATTCAAATGTGTGCTTACAAAGTCATGTCTTTTGAGTGTTAAAGCCCCAAACAACTGTAGTCTCAGTTATCATAAGTGTACATGCTTGGCTTTAGAAACAAATCACACTTTTCTGGGTACTGCTACACCAGTATGTGCAGGATTCTCCTCACCTTCCAGTCTTTACTTTGGAAACTCGTGCTCTTTCTGTGGACTCTTCTGGGTGTGTTTTAGAGATGATGGATGGAAACAGGAAGAGGAGTTTACAGGGGTGACCTCATGTCCCTTCTGTCCTCTTCAGACAGTGATGAATCCCCTGCATGCTCAGCCCCAAGATCAGGTGTACATCCTTATGCCTCCTACTAGATTGGTTGACGTTTTTGGGCAGGACAATGGGGAGGGGCTTACACGACAACAGCAGCACCCAGCAACAGCCATTTATAGTTTGATGAATGGGCCGAAGTGATGGGGCGCTCTGATC
>NW_015783075.1:0-1293 GCF_001515625.1 Sinocyclocheilus rhinocerous | reverse complement strand
AAAACATTCTCCAATAATCTTTATTTACAACTGAAAAAAAAAAATTTTTTTTTTACAGTGCATTGTTTCATATGTTTCATATTAATGTTGCATATTTCTAATTCAAACTGGAAGTCATTTTTTATAGTGTAATGTTGTCTATTTCTGAGTCAAACACAATATTCAATGAGAAATAAGTAGGATTGGACTTGATTTTATCATTGGGAATTAATTGGATTGTGAAAAATGATTGCAAAGGGTTAAAAAACAAGTGGGTGTTCACAAACACATGATTGTACTGCAGGTTGCCAAGTTGTTGTTGTTAGCTTTTCTACTGATGGATGTTACGCTAATGCTAATGTTTCCCACAATTAGATACAGCTGATGTGCAAATCTGATCACAAATGACAAATGTGATGTGCAGTCTTAAAAATACGATTTCTAGGATCTCTAGAAGAGAAAAGGCTTGATTTTCGTCACTGCTACTTGGACTTGAATGACTTTGTTTGCTTTGTCACTGCATAGCACATAAAATGCTAATGCCAATGTTTTGCACAATTAGACAGCTGATCTGCAAATGTAATCACAAATGGGATGTGCTCCCATAAAAATATGATTTCTAGGATTTCTGGATATTCACTGTTACTGGTAAATTTGCGCAACTTCAATGACTTTGGTTGCTTTGTCACTGCATATCATAATGAAGAGGGCTTGTTCGGCTCAAAGAAAAGATTTCAGATTGATTATAAGACCAAGAATATGCATTAACTCAATAAACGAGGTAAATGTCCTTGTTTCATCTTGTTCAATCCACCAAAACTAATAGATATACAAACACTCAAGAGGTGTGCAGAGGATTCAACAGTATGCATTTCAGATCTCGCAAATGTCTTGCTAATTACGAACACGTCATATTGAGACTAAACAAATGCCCTTTTGAGGCTTGTGAAAAGGGAAATGTCTTAGCCTCTCGAATGGATATCAACCGGCAGACGTGTTTTTGTCTCCCTGAAGGACTGTGGTTGTGTAAATTAAACTTATTGTGCCGTCTCTCACTCAGTATGTACCTTATAACCATGTTTCTTTGCTACATTCACATAGGATGATCACTGGGGCCTATTATATTTAAAAGCCTCATTGAGGTTTCCTGAAGAAGGTCACAACTGTTAACCATAAAATGTCATTTTCAGCAACAATGGTCAGTGTTCAGGGAGACATGGTCAAAGCACATGGTTTTAAAATACCCACTAAAACACAATTTTTCTTCCTCTCTCTCTGCATTCGATGTTGAAGTGGAACTCCTGAAAAACCCAC
>NW_015783074.1:0-1289 GCF_001515625.1 Sinocyclocheilus rhinocerous | reverse complement strand
CGGTAATGATCTTTTTAAATACTGTTTAGTGCCTCTGTAGTTTTCACCTTAGCTGAACTCCTCCACAGTCACAGTCACAACTTTAATATACTAGGCTCAGCCTCAGACGTCATGCCCACGGGCCGCCCACAGTTGGTTCTCTGACTGTTTGATGCATGTGTGCACAAAACTGGAAAGCGTTTGTGAAAATCACAAGCTCCTATCATATTGCTTGACTGCTTTGCAGCTGCTGGAAGTCGCTGTGAATGGGTTTATATCAGTCTGCCAGTACACAAAATCGTATTTAAAAGCTTCTGAGGAGGAATTTAAACACTGTAATTGAAAACATTTGTGAGGTTTGAGACTTCAAATCTTTGAGATATGCATTTAGAAGAAAGTAAACTAGATATCTGCAAGGAGTAGTGTGTTCTGATTTCCTGTGCCATATTTTCTGATTTTCAGAGTTTCACATGAAGACTGTTGCACAGTAATCTGAATGATTTCTTTTTCTCAGTGGCAATTTATTATCTAGTAATGATTCTCAGAGCTACCTGACACTGAAAAACATGCAGCTCTGTTCACTTTAAATGTAAGTCAGATGATCTCTTCCTGCTAAAAAGGAGCGGTCACACTTATTGTTGTTCAGTGAAATATCACGGGTGATATCTAGTAATTTAAATAGGAATCTGCACAGATTTTGCTTGTTGAAGTTGGTCGTGCAGACACGCCACAATGACTAACAGAAAGCTCATATGTTTGTTTTTTTTGAGCTGTGCTCCGTAGACTTTTCTTTACCCCCGAAATTTCACAGAAATATCGCTAATGTGACTGCACCTTAAGGTTGGCCGTCGGTCAAAGTCAGGCTGCCGCTGCGCATCTGTTTTCGCAGTGTTTTCTGCATCGTCAGCATTAGTTGGACCCCGTCAGTGGCTTTTTGGCCGATTGAGCACGTCGAGTCCCGATTTTGAACGATAAATATAGACTACTGCAACCTGCTGGTATAGGCAGTTATTCCCCCTTTATTTCAGAACGTATGTGCAAGTTGAACATATGGGCTGCCTTCGTGGTGTGTTCAAGTGCAACTTTTTGGCCCAGATGCAGGTGATGTGAGGCAGCAACACAAATGGCTTTTGACGCGTTAGTTTTTTGATAACGGATTGGTGTGTCACACCCTTTAAGTGTGTGTTTGTAATTGAGTGTGTGGACCAGACTTACTGCTGATAGTGCAACCCTCTACATTGCGAGTAAATCACTTGCATGCGACTAAATTTTATATATATATATATATATATATGTGTGTGTGTGTGTGT
>NW_015783073.1:0-1293 GCF_001515625.1 Sinocyclocheilus rhinocerous | reverse complement strand
TTAATAAAAACTATAATAGTATCTCAATGAAACTAAAATAACACTGATGTAATAAAAAAAAACATCACTTGTGAATACCTACAAAACCAGCAACCAAAACACAAAAGAATGCTGGTCCTTTAAGCAGGGCCATTTTCTTTTCTCAGTTGGTTATTTTCAAGCAATCTAAACAAGTGTAATTTCAGCAAACAGTACTTTAGAAGATAGCATAATCTAAAGCGACCAACAGCTTTAAGAGCCAGTCACTTGATAACAGAGTTCAGTCAAATGAAACGTCTCCAGGCAGCATGGCATAGTCACAGCCGCAATTATGCCTTTTCTGTTTGCATGTTTGTAATTGTTTCTTTTATTTAGGAGCCCTTGAGGTCCTCTGGAGAATCATAAATTGTGTAATTAGGGGCAGTGAATGGAAATCCAGAACATTTTGCCGTCTTCTAGTCTGATCTCTCCCAAGTATCTACAGTCTTTCAACTCTTAGCCCTGAAGCCTTCTGAAGTGTTTTATTCTCCTGTGACTGGATGCCTCTGAAAACTGAAGCGCGTTGTGTAAAAATGTATTTATTTTTGTTTTGTTCCAATAATTGCATTGTTAAAGATGTTTTTCCCCCTCACTGTCGTTTTCACACGCTGTTGTCTGTGTTTGGATTTATTTCAGTTGGTGGGGGGAGGATTTTTCATTAACTTAACTACTGGTAAGTGTCAGAGGCAGGTTTGACTGACAGTGCTGTTCGACTGCACAGTTGGCCAGAGATTACTCCATTCCACAGTGGGCGTGGCTGAGGGAAATTGATCAAGCCCCCAGTGCCTGTTCCTATATTCTGCCTCATGGCAGGTGGAAATGGGCTGTGGATGGACTGCAGTCTTCTGGAAATAGGATTGGATTGGGAGTGAACGGAGGTGGGGAAGTTAGCAATTCACTGGCAACGCGCTCATCCCCTCTTTTCAAACTGGAATTGACTTCATTGATCTAAAATGCTCTGGATTTGATTGGGAGAAAAAGATATTGAGAAGAAAGTCAGTTTTCATTTGAATGAAGGGTTACAACAATAACTCACCCGAAAATTAGTTCTTCCATTACTTATCCATTTCTAGAACTTTGTCATTATTTTTTTAATGTTTTTTTTTTTTACTCACCTGAACACTTTGCTCAAGTCCTTCATTTTCATTAGACAAGCAGTTGGAACTTGGAACTGTATTCCAAGATATATAATATGGTAAGATGGGGTAAGATGACCCCCGACTTTCAATTTTTCTTTTGATCATAGACCGTTCAAAATTTCATATCAACAATTTT
>NW_015783072.1:0-1292 GCF_001515625.1 Sinocyclocheilus rhinocerous | reverse complement strand
AGATTTTACTGAGTTCGGCTTCAGCGCTGGCAGGGAAACTGACACTGGGGAAAAAAATTACTTGCTTTCCAGCCTTTAATTCAATTAATTTTCCTTAGTCCATAAACCTGGCGTGCTTACGCGTAATTTATCGTCCGCACAGAAAGTGTGTTTTCGCAAATCTACGTCCTACTTTATTAAAGCGTAAAATATGTCCTCGATTAAAGAATGTTGTTGTGAAGTTTTGTGAGGGTGAGGATTTGCATACCTGGCGATATATTTCTGGTACACGTTGACGTCCTCTGTGGCAGGTTTCTCAGGAGGAAGGCCGTTCCTATCATAGCACGGAAAAAAAGAGAAAAGGATTAATGGTATGCATTCCATCAGTAATAAAAACAAACTGACGCTGTATTTACTTATGAGCCATTTCAAAGTTTGGGCTATCAATATACATTTTCTTCGATGGAGTAGCGATTTGGTTTGGGAATGAATCAGGGAGGTATATATGCGCGCTTTGATGCATGGCCTCCCAACAATGAAAGCACAGAGGGAAAAAAATGTTTTTGAATGCATAAATTATTTGTGTGTGTTTTTGGAGAGAGCACAAATGCAAAGATGAGGGTGTGTGCTGAGTGTCAGAAAGCCATAAAATGGCTGCGTGCATTTTATTTTATTTGATTGGCCCTTGTATGAGGGATGACTACGGCTTTTAGGACATCCTGTTTCAGAAACAATTCTCATCGATTTACCAGTTACTTGGAAGTCTGGGTTTGGTGGCAGCGCTTGACTTAGCATCCCACCTTCATTGAATAAGCACTCAATGGGAGGAATTCATAATGTAACACATTACACTCTGCGTGAAGCATTTTGTATACAAGGTGGCAGCAGTTCAGCAGCACTAACTCAGGACTAAAAACGTGAGCAGCTCCAGCAGGGGATGACCTGGGGTTAATCTGCCTCTTTAGTGGTGGTTTTGACAACAAATCACTGTATGTGTGTGCGCTTGCACATGGCCACATTGCTGGACGGCCCAGGGACTGCTGGAGAACAGCCTTAAGGTTCTGAACCATTGACAAGGTCAAGAAAACCCATAGAAAGAATGCCAAGCAAGGCCCTACAAACTTGCAATCTGACTTTAAGGGCAACGGAGGTCTTCTGACCCCCCCACAAGTCTACCTGAAATACTGGTTATTGGTAAAATCACAGTAATTTCCTGTCAGTTTAATGTCAAAACAGTTCAGTACAATTTTCAGAGATTGCCTTACTTGACTGAGGAGACGGTTCCAGTAGTGATGGAGTCAGTCTTGGAGAAG
>NW_015783071.1:0-1292 GCF_001515625.1 Sinocyclocheilus rhinocerous | reverse complement strand
GCACTTTCAGCTTTACAACTTTGCAGACTGTTTACATTCACATATGGCTACGTTACACACTGCATTCCATTCCAATCCATTATAGGGGCACTTTAATATCGGCTAATAACTGATATAGTACTTATATATTATGTATTCCAACTCAGGAGTAACTCCATGCTTCTTTCCAACACAATTTTGCCTTGAAAGTTTGTGGTTTGTTCTATCTGTCCCTGAGAAAAAAATATTGTCAAATTACACATAAAACGTAGATTTGACAAAGAGGATTGTTTTAAGTTGTCAGCTATGTTTAAACAAAACAAATAAAATGTTTTAATGTAGTATTGCAAGTTATTGTAGTGTTTTCCATGTCCTCAGCTCGTGGCTACATATTGTAATTGTAAATATTTAACATTTTTATTATATAGAAATATTATATTAACAACTTATTCTAATCTGTCGCTTAGAATAATAGTTGCATTTTTAAATAAAAATAGTTTAAAAATGTTTTTAAATAAAAATAGTTTAAAATCCTGACACTACAGTAAAACCATTTGTTAAGATCATTCCTACCATTTTCAATTGTGTATAACTTTAACCTTAACATGTTTAACGTGTGCACTCCGAAGGGTATTTAGGAGTTATTTAGGAATCAAGATAAAAATACACACCATTGTTTCCTTTGTACCATCATGACTGTATCATTTTTTTCTTTTAAAATAATTTTCAATTTTATGTCTTAATGATGGCATACTTTCACTCCTGCTTTTTGCTGACAGGAGATTTGATAATGTTTGGGCTGATAGGACTGTATTTTTGTGGTTTACTGAGTGACTAAAACGTCTCTGTAGTGATAATCGCCTCTGAAGAAACAGTGTCCTTCACTCTTATCGAAGTGCCAGGATTCCCATGGTCATGAAAAAGATTTACATTTTGAAAAGGCAAAAAAAAATTATATTGTATTAAATATTTTTTGCATATTCAAATCATTCTTTGAAAATGCATTCTTCAGTAACAACTGCAAATGTCATGGAAGATCATTCAGAGATTTTGGGAACATTGGGGGCTGGATGCTGGACTTGAAGTTGTCAATTAGAATGTATTTTTTTATGATTATTGTAGTTTACTCATATCTGACTGCATGTGGCTTGGCTTTATGGAAGTCACGCTTTCAATCTTTCAGTCAACCTTTCAGGCTGACCTTGTATTTTGTGTAAACATGTGGCAGTAACAAGCTCCAAATGCAACAGCCATGGACTACAGACCATTTATCATCACACTTGAACAAACCCAGTAACCACATCCTTCTGTTG
>NW_015783070.1:0-1293 GCF_001515625.1 Sinocyclocheilus rhinocerous | reverse complement strand
GATTCAGCACTATCTGAATGAATGAATTCAACTGTGTCGTTACATCAGTTAATAAAGCTGTGTTTTGCATGAATGCATCATATAGAGTGGGATGCCAGTATTATTTTGTAAAATGTGTGCACAGCAGGAGGTGGTTGTTTAAAGTGACAGACATCATTTCTGTGACTAAAGCCAGCTTTTTGCTTCATGCATCCTCACAAGCGCAGCTGTGCACATGTACAGACATGACAGCCATCCGTCTTTACTTGTCTTTCATGATCAATTATGGTACTGAATATTATGCTGGTTTGACCCATGAGCACTTGCGATTAAAAAGTTAACTTTCATATTGAATTAATTGAATTAAAACACAGATTCTAACTTTTGGGACAAATTCTAATAGGCCTACAGTAAGTATCTATTTATAAGTAGGTGCTTGTTCACATGTATCTAACCACAACTTCACAGTTCTCACAACAATTATAATAAACCGTCCTGTGCAGCAGAGATTTGAAAACTCTCTCCAAACTCTTTTTAACTTGGCAGATTAAATTATGCAGGCTTTGTTGAGCCCTGATCAAATATTCACAGTGTGTCTTGTTCGGTGAGCAGAGAGATTGGCAGGTGAAGTCTGCATCAGTGCGCACTTCTCTTTCGCATCTCCCCTCTCATCCTCCCATTAAATTACCCCTCTCGTTATTGTTTTGCAGAAGAACCGTGACTGCTGGGTAAGTCAGGAAAAATGGTTTGATTTGTTTTCAAGGGGTTTGTTCTGAGTCAAGGCCAACGGGACTCTGGTGTTGACTCTGTATGGATCGCTCACAGCTCCTTTCACATAAGGGCCGCCGGGACCTTGTTATATTAAAATCTCACTCCAAACTCTGAGAGACATTTTTCTGAAAAATGATTTTCTGTGATTGAATGAGGAGATGCTGATACAGGCATTAGATCCAGGGATTAAAAACAGCTCTGGAGGAATGAAGAGAAAGCTATTACGTTCCTTTGAACAATGCCTTTGTTCAAATAAAATGACATTTCTATTCTGTAGAGGGTTTGTTGTGGTCGTTAAGCTAAATTGATTGGTACTTTGTGCTTAATTTAACAGATAGACTTTGGATAAAACCAATTTTACCTTGGGTTTTAATTTCGCCTTAAGTGTTACTGACTAATCTGGGCAGTTTTTATATTGATATTTTACTTCTATTTTTGCCCTGAGTATCTTAAAATAATGTAATTTGAAGAAATTAATGGCAGACTGTCCTTCAAACTATTTAGATTTATGTAATTATGTATTTTATATATTATTTGTATTTT
>NW_015783069.1:0-1292 GCF_001515625.1 Sinocyclocheilus rhinocerous | reverse complement strand
TCCTGAAAATAAAAATCTCTGCCAAAAACAAACCAAAAATCAAGAGCAGTTCAGCTAGCTAAAGTAAGCACACTTCATTGCATTACTTCATGCTGGTTATCCACCATGGCTACACTAGTTAAGCTGGTCTGCCAGCAACAATAACCAGTTTAAACTGGTTCAGATCAAGGGACTGAAGTATGACTTTTTATCCCCTGCTCTCAAAACAACACCATCTGGCTGGAAAAAAACAACACATTTTTATTTTGCCATTCAAAATTAGCAGTGTATTTTTAGCAGTGTATCAAATAGATATTTTTTCAATGACCAATTTATTTCTGAAAAATATATTTTAGAGGGCTTCTAAAAATATTTCTCCTATTATCCAATAACTGTCATTTTCAGCAGCTCAAAATGCTAAAATTAAGTTGTTCTATATGGTGTTTATGTAGATTTAGCACTGTAGAGTCTCTCATAGTGTATTTGAGTTTGTAAGCAAACTGGTTTTGTGTGTATTGCCCGTTTGTGGACCGCCCTGTATCAAGGGCTTTTAAACTGAAAGCCCTCATTGAGCTGTCATACTGAAGCCAAGTAAACGCCTGCTGCTCTCAAAGAGCGGTTTCATAGTGTATACAGTACACACACAGAAGGCCAGACTGCTCCTTTTCTAACACGAGTCTGGTGTCCCTGGTGTTTGTTCGACTTCTGCATGCCTGACAGAGATGAATGAGAGGCATTAGAGAAGTTTTCCATCACTATCAGCATAATTAGGAGCCGGATGGAATTAAGATCAAGATCAATAGTGAGCAGTGAAGTGCACTGTGTGGTTGCATAGGCCTGAGTATAAGTGACAGTACTGACAGTCTCACCGGGACAATGCTCTAAATCACATGTCCGTGATTCTGTAGCAGTGCAGGCGTAGCCACATGAACGAATCCTCTTTTGATTCCCGTGTCCACAGGTGACGCTGCATGGTGACCAGTCGCTCCATTCTTCCTCCTCATATTCTGTAGATGAAAAAATGAATGAGTGTAGGAATTCTGTGACAAAAAGGCTGACCTTTTCTATAAATTGAGGCTAACGAATTCCTCACACAGCATGTGGGAATGTTATGCAATGCAGGTCAGACCACAAATGAGTTGAGAATAATGCTAAAGGAATTTCTTTACTCTATATAACAAGCTTCTAAAAGTGAAATCTTCACCGAAAGTACTTCAACTTCAATCTGCTTGCATCAGAACTCTGTGTAGCGTCCAACATACTGGGATTGACAAAGAAATAAATCCAAAAACAACCAAGATGGTAAGTGCATC
>NW_015783068.1:0-1292 GCF_001515625.1 Sinocyclocheilus rhinocerous | reverse complement strand
CACTGACCAGCTGGTATTGGCACCCACGCTTTGCTTTAGGGGGCGGTTAGGTGTGGAACCACAGGAGATCCTGCTGGTACATATCAAAATCACTGCCAACTATACATTCCAGCAGAACAGTTGTGTGAATCCAACTAGTGTTCACAGACTTCCAATTATAGTGAAAACAGAACATATTGATGAGTTTATTAGTAAAGTATGCTGCATTGCGCATACATATTAGTGTAGTGTCGAGAATCTGACAGGTGACAATTACATTCAGTTAACCAAAATAATTGATTCAAGGAAAATTAACAGATACTCATTGAAACTCTAAACAGATCTGTGTGTTTTAACAAAACAATGCACTGTGGTTTGAAGAACTCAAATCAAAAAGGTTGAAACAATAAGATCTGAACCTCGGCTTTAACCGAAAAAAAGATAAAACTGCCTGGCTTGTATTCACATGTCATTCTTTGGCTCACGGTTTGTTGGGTTTGATGAGGATATGTAGGTCGGACGGATAGTGTAGGAGGCCTAAAACATGGTGGTTGTCTGGACTTGGATGTGAGTCAAGCAAGCATTCATCTCTCTAGAACCACCTGTTCTGTCCTCCCACTCAAAAACACTGGCGACCTTGAATCACAGACTGCAGTGGCACATCATAATGACTCATTTTAGATCGAATACAGTTCTATAACCGTTCCACAATTCTGTATTCAAACTACACACACTGCTTCTACAGAGAGGCCTGATCTGTCTTCTCTGAACTGCTTTTCCAAACATGTTCTTGATTAGGAGTCAGGATTAGAATTCAACTCGAAACACACAAAGCCGTGTTTTGAGGTAAACCCATAAAGTCTCTGCAGGTAATCAACTCAACCCATGATGATATCCTACATCACAGACAAAACGAACATTTAAAGGGATTGTGCCAGCAACAGGGAAGAACCAAAGGCACTGATTAGTACTGACTTTATGAGAACATGAAAACATTCAATATGTGGCAAAGAGAATCATCAAGCTGCACTGTACATGATCACTGGGCACCTGTGAGCATTCTAAAATATTTCATAACGAGGTCAGTGACGAGTCTTACCAAACCACAGCGTAACCCTGCCAGGCTCAGATGGTTCGAATCTGGGAATAAAACTTTGTCCACTCTGTCAAAACCACAAACACACAAAACATAAGCTTTACACTGTACTTAACCAAATCCAAAATATGTTGTTTAAATACATGTAAGAAAGCTCGCCAATTTTCCCTCGCTCACTAATGGGCACCCAGTGGTGGTTCCTATGGCAACGGCCCTA
>NW_015783067.1:0-1292 GCF_001515625.1 Sinocyclocheilus rhinocerous | reverse complement strand
TTACCTGGATGCTTTTTTTTTCTTTTTCTGGGAGTTGCAGTCATAAGTGTTCAGCAACAACCAAAGTGTCATTTATCTTCACGCAAGAAGAAGGTACTTGACCCTCTTGTTCCTTTATGCAAATAGAAAAGCATTTAGATGTAAAAGGATGTTGAGATAAGATTGCTGTTGAATTTTGATGCCAAATTTTTGGGAGGGGAGGGGGTGTGTCTACGTTAAATCCCGTCTAATATTCATGAGGAACGTTGTCTGAGAGAAGCAATTATAACAGGGGTAACAGGGTTCAGGTTTAGACGTACGCCAGTGACCTTCATGTGTTCGTCTCATCCCTCATTTGCTATTTAAATACAGTCATTCATCACGCTCTGCTGTCACACAGTTGTCACCGACGCAGGTGTGTTTCTGATAAGACACATGAAACAGCTTTTCATTCGTAACTTTTTTTGGGGGTTTATCACATTACGTCTCTTTATTCTCAGTGTCGTCTTCTGCCTCCTTGCATTCCTGTTGGTTTTCAACTTCTTCTTTTTTTTACCCCTTACTTTCCCTCTTTTCCTTGCTGTCACCATCCCCAAACTTATGAATTCAGTGTCGGTTCACGTTATCTGTGCAGTCAAGTGCAGTGAAGTCGACATTTGGGAGCGACCAAGTGACACAATTTACTGAATTGTAGGCTATATTTTTGCCTAATCCCAATAGGATCTCAAAATAACCAAAAAAATCCAGAATTTAAATGTATTTGAAGCAGAAACTTGTCAGCATGTACAGGTATGTACAGTACACATGCACATTGAATTTATATGTAAAAACATTTATAAACATTATATATTGTTATATTTATATATTTATATATTTTTAAATGGCTATTTACATATATACACCAGTAAAAGACTGGTTTTCAAATTTTGGAGGATTTTTAAGATTAAATCTTCATTAGTAATCTTATTAAAAACAGTAATATTGTGGAATATTATTACAATTTAAAAAGATTTTAAAATGTAAATTATTACTGAAACTTCAATGGCATGTGATCCTTCAGAAATCATAGTAATGCTGAATTGGGTTTTTATTATTATCAATGCTGAAAAAAGTTTTTGCGGCTTAATATTTTTGGGGAAAAAAATCAAATAGAACAGACTGATGGAATGAATAGAAAGTTAAAAAAATATTTGAAATATAAGTGTTGTGTAACATTACACATTTCTTTAAATCAATTTAATACTTCTTTGCTTACTAAACATTCATTACTTTCTTTTTCTTTGTTTTAAATCTTATTTATCCAATTTTTTGTT
>NW_015783066.1:0-1274 GCF_001515625.1 Sinocyclocheilus rhinocerous | reverse complement strand
ATTCATGTCCTGATCGGAGATGGCTGGAAGCCTGCTGATGTCAGCGTAGTACCTGTGGAGACAGCCAGGGGGCGATAGTCAATACCCAAAATCAACTTTGTGTGAGAGCTTGTTTGTATTACTGAATTATTAACATTGTATGAAGGAAAAGAGAACTATGGGTTTTAGTTTGTTACAATACTACAAAAACAGAGATAAGATTAAAATATTGTTAATACAATTAAATTTTTTACCTTTCTACCCAGTTCTTGTAGTTAGGGATATCTTTAGCATAAAGCAGCTTATTAGAGGGCGAGTCTTTGCCCAATCTGTGTTCAGATGTGGAACACGAGTCCATGAAGGTTTGAGCCACCACAGACAGACACGCATCCGTGATGCTGCTCTTGTGGATGTCAAAAACAAACTGGGGATTCTTGATCACATTCACCCAGAAACGCAGAGGAAGGCTGCGGGGGATTGATAGATACACAAACACAGAAAAAGAATGGTTGCATTGGTTTGTATTGCAGGTACCGGGTAAAAACAACTGTCATTTTCGTTCTTGAGGTTAGGTAGTCTTCTCACCAGTTGCTTTTCCAGGTGTGACGGACGTCAGTGTCATGGATGCTGTGCTTGTCCGCTTGTTCATCCAGGAAGTCAAACATGTATTTAATAGCTAATGGAAGCGCGCTGCCTCTGTGGACCGTACTGAAAAGAGTCTCGAACAGGTCATCCACGAATTTCTGTAGCGTCCCCTAATTGACAAAAGAAAGACAGACTGTTAAACAAACAAGACATTAAGAACAAATACAAAGGAACCAATCTACACACTTTTGTAGCATTTCATTTGTTTTGCACTTGGAAGTCCACCCATAATGTCAGTCAAGATTTTAGTTCTCCATGACCATTTTCATTGTGAACATTAGAGTGTCAGTCAAGTAGATAAGACTCGTAAAATATCAATGAAAATCCTGTTTTCCATGGTTTCTTTAAAAAACAAATATATCTTAAGGGCAGAGATTATTTTAAAGGTGAAGTGTCTAATTTCTGTGCTTCTAGTGACAAGTTTTCCCAGCAATCAAGGGGAGTGTTTGCCATTGGTCAGATAAAGAGAAAGCCCCACCTCAAACTCACACTATTGGTTGTGCTACTGTAGGGCTGGTCAGGCTGCGCAAACAGAATAATGTTTTAAAAGCGGCAGTTTTTAGTGAAATCAGTCTACAAACTTTAATATATATATATATTTATATATTAATATATATATATGTGTGTGTGTGTGTGTGTGTGTGTGTGTG
>NW_015783065.1:0-1292 GCF_001515625.1 Sinocyclocheilus rhinocerous | reverse complement strand
CTGGCTTATTTGGTAAACTTGTTTTATGAAACAGGCCCCAGATGTTTGAGCTTGTGTTGTGTCGTGTTGTTTTATCATCCGTTGTGATGTTCTATAAACACTTGCACATGTACTCGTGTGAAGGTTGTATTTTAAAATGTATAATAAGTTCAGTGATGAATGAGTCAAAATGCCCATGTGGAGTTCATCGACTGATCCTCCCAGACGTCTGCAGACAGTGAGTGCTGTGTGTGATCTGAAACTCATCGCTGTGACGTTAGTGTTGGTTAGCTGTTGCTGAACACCTGTGTTAGTTGGTGATGGTTGTTATTAGATGTTCATATTTCACCCCAAAATCAAAAGAGAAAGTAACAAAGATTTCCATTAAGAAATGTAAACTTTTCTTAGGGTTTAAGACCATTAAGATGTTTGCATTATGACATTTTCATTCCGACTATGTACATATTTTGCATAAAGAAAATGAAGTCTACTTTTAGGACTATTGAGATGTTTTACAAATAACATTTGACAATGGTCATACAATATATTTGTTTTTCTTTACGCAAAATATGACTGCTTATTTGATCTTGTGATTTTGGGGTAAGTCTTGAGAGGTTTTGTGAGATTCAGCTGTGTTTGCCATAGCTTTTTGAGCATTTTGTTGTACTCTTGTTCGATTATGCTTTCATTGTGAAAAGTGAAATATTGGCTTTGTTCAGGTTAAGTATTCAGGTGTCATAACTCTTATTTGATTGACAATGACACTAGATTTTGTGATTCATTTGATGTGAAGATGACTGGCATTGGTGTGTTTTAGTTGTTACACCTCTTTACTCCGATCCAGTGTCAGAAACAGGCAGTATTTGCTCCCTAGAGATGATTTTATTCTTTTCATACAGGCATGTTTTGATCCAGTCACATGAAACTATCGTATAGGACATTCTGCTATTACATTTTTGTAATTTCGGAGCCCCAGTGTGCTGACATTTTTCTGTTTTCCTGAAAAAAGAATGAGACAAAATATCTCATAATTTAGCATATAAAACCACAGGAATTGTCTACGGAGATCTTTTTTTTTTTTGCACTCTCATTTTTACATAGCTGAAATATTTTAGTTCCTTTCAGATGCATTTTCTGACCCTGCTCTGCTCTGATCTGTTATTTCTAATTCCTTTCAGACAAAGTACATGCACGTTGATTTTTAAACTGGTTTTCTTCCATCTCTCAAGTTTAGATAATTCAAAGCTGCTGATGTTGGTCTGAGTCTCCTGCCCTGTGCTGCTTCTGTCTCTATATGTGTGTGTGTGTGTGTG
>NW_015783064.1:0-1292 GCF_001515625.1 Sinocyclocheilus rhinocerous | reverse complement strand
AAAACAACAACATATGCCCACCTGCAGTCTTATACACAAAAGAGTTATTGCACTGTTTAAATTTAATCTCACAAGTATAAGTATTTTGTTGTATGTATTTTCCTACTCATGTTTGGAGAAGTTGTCTCTGCGTTTCTGGAAGTCAGGCTTGATGGAGTTTGCACTTAAGTATATTATTCTGTGTGGCATTTTTGTTTTGAAGACAGTGCACCATGGCTTGTCAGTATTAAGTGTTTTTAAGTTTACGTTTTTAAAGGTTCATTATTTGTGTTAATGGATGTTCGACACTTTAATACACAGTTTCACAAATAAAATAATTTTGGCTGAATTCTTAATTCATTGAGTCATAAGTTTCCACATAGATACATGCATACACAATACACACACATATAGCCGGGGCGGACTGGGGCTAAAAAATGATTTTCGCAGTGTTCCGTTTGTAAAATAGGCCTATCGTATAATTGTCATTTTATCGCTTTAGTACATAACATTGCATATTCATAACCCTCAGTCTAGATTTTATTATTTTAATGAGTCTGAATTTAGTAAATAAAACAAATTTAGCAATAAAACAAGGTAAACATAAAATAAGTTTCTCTTTAGGCTACATATTACATAACACGAGTAATGTGAGAGTAGTCTTGTGGAAATAAAATACATACATTACATTAAATTGACTGGCCAA
The DNA here is from genome assembly GCF_001515625.1 of Sinocyclocheilus rhinocerous. Lineage (NCBI taxonomy): Eukaryota > Metazoa > Chordata > Actinopteri > Cypriniformes > Cyprinidae > Sinocyclocheilus > Sinocyclocheilus rhinocerous. Next base: position 607 of record NW_015783064.1, on the reverse strand, counting down.
ATGAATGTTAACCGAGTTGTTCAGAAAGAGAGAGCTAAGGTGCAGAGGAAAAATCATGAGCGGGACAAAAAAAAACAAGAGCATCCTGTTTCTGCAGCATCGATTGCAATAAGCACCATTCTTTATTAATGCCATGGCTATAGAAATATTACTCCACACACAAACAAACAAATAAATAATAAATACAAAACATATGGCCTAAATGTAAAAAAAAAAAAAAAGTTAAAATGTACAAAAAGTTTAAAATGTATAAAATTTGTATATATAATAAGAATAAAATTATATAAAAAAATGAAATTAAAATGACATAAAAACAAATAAAGAATACAATAAAGAATACAAATAATGCATTTCTCAATAAATCACAGGTTGTTATTGGTTGGTTAGTCCAGTTGCCCAAAGATAAAAAGCAACAACAACAAGAAAAAAGCCTTTCCGCCCACAAGAGGGCTCCAATGAAAAGCATTACAACTACTTTACCCCTTGAACTTGTTTCTATCTTCAGTTGGAGAGGAGTAAAGTTAGGCTGAGTACAGTTACAAATCCCATGGTTCAGGACAGAGTCACATAACGGGAAGGCCACGTGCAAATTTAATCAACCCAAAAG
>NW_015783063.1:0-1292 GCF_001515625.1 Sinocyclocheilus rhinocerous | reverse complement strand
GTTCTGGTACTATGAAAAGGTTCCCACGGTGCGAAAGGCCCTAAAATTACCACCGTTGGGAACCACTATGAAAAATAACAAAACTAAAGGCTTTAATGAAATTGCTTAAGTGATTGTTATGGTTAAAAATGTGAAATATAAATCTGAATGTGAACAGACAATGATAGACACAAAATTAGCTTTCATGTATCCCATTGAGGAAGTTCAAAATGACCCAATAAATACCCTGCTGCCCTTGTGTTTCATTTCAGTACATGGCTGAATAGAAACATAATAATGCCACTGAAAGCTTTAGTAGTATCTGTTAATTACACATTGCCGTTTATACTTTAATCATGCTTTCTACTCTGCTTTATTGTCACGAACTCACGGTTCATAGATTCTAGGCTTAATGGCATAGTCATTATAATGATTGGCTTTAATGTACCCAAGACTTTCAGTCTGGAAACAGTAAGTTCGAGCTTTGTGTCATTGTTCAAACACTGAGGAGATGACTCACTGCTCTGAGCAAACATGTCAAATGACAAACAATAACAACATATAGCTAGTCATGGCATGAATACTCATTAAAGGATGCACATGGTGTTGAATCCACAGACCTGAACTTAGATTTGCTTTGGAATGACTCATAAGACATTTCTGGCACTTGCAAATGCAAAACTGTCAACCAGAAACTTATTTGTAGTTTTCAAATAAGTGTTATTGACATGTGTTTTTTGCAAGAACATATAGATGTGCCGTTTCTGCATGGATCATCATTATAATTTCTCCCCACTGCTGCTGTTTTAGCCCTGGCTATCAAGTGCTAACTTTATCGGCAAACTCAGATTGCAAACACTGAATATTTATTCAGTGACAAAGCCATGACTTGGGGACACTAAGCCATAAATTTTAGATCAGGTTTGGATCGGTTCAGTGAATACCAATTTGATTCACTTTAGGAATATTCAGACCCGCAAGATGTTTCTTGCTGTATCAGCTGTAACGTATAGGAATTTGGCTGTTTGTAGACCAAAGCATTTTTCTGAAGATGCAGTACCCTTCATTTTTAAGTGGGTGTCCAACAGAACCTGAAGGTATGTAGATGAAGGTATCTAGGCTGATAAAAATTCCTTAGATATGTTTTTTGTGAAGCCTCTACATGGACACCTGACTTAAACAGGCCACCTGCTGGGAAAGATCCATTATGGGGGGCTTAGTCCCATTAGCAGATGTCAGGGCGGCAGTAAAGCGTCATTGCCCTAGGCCAGGGTTCCTCAATTAGTTTTCGCCAAGGGCCGAATTCTGCCAAC
>NW_015783062.1:0-1292 GCF_001515625.1 Sinocyclocheilus rhinocerous | reverse complement strand
GCAATATATCGCACAATAAAAAGTTGTTATCGTGACAGGCCTACTAGAGAGTGCGAAATATTTCCATATGCAGATTTCATATGAATTCGCCACACTGACCAACAAAAATCTGCTTGGTTTGAAAATGACTTCTGAGCTGTGTTCATATCGCTACATTTGACAATGGACCTTACTGACCGCCAAATTTCACAAAGATTGCACTACTGTGATCACACCTTAACCTGCAAATTTTTAGATATTATTTGCGTGCATAGCACAATTTGTGCAAGTAATGTGTTAAAGTTGAATACTTAGGGTTAGTAGTTTAAGCAATAGTAATGAGAGAAAACTACACACACACACACAAATTGGGTTAGAAACTATTTTCACTCAGAAATTTCCAGTAAATTCACAAAAAATTACAAAAAACAGATTGAATTAGACAATACATTTTAAAGTAGAAAGACTGAAATAGTATTTTCCTGTAAAAACATACTCCAGTCTGTTTTATTTACAACTTCAAAAAATCTTTTTTTACAGTGTACGACAGGGTTTGCAAACTTTGACCCAGCACTGAGAATAAGTGCTCATATATGGCACATTTCTTTTAAATCAATGAATGACAGATGTCTCCACAATAGCAAGGTCAAGGTGGATGTCATCTCTTCCAGCCCTTTGATTAATATTGCAGACCCGCAGCAAACAACCAGAACAGTAGATCCAATCGCCATTTATCAATGTCCATTCAAAATTGGAAGCATCCTATATGACAAATGAAAAACATTCTGTAGTTCATCTACACAGTCAGCATTTAATCTTATGCCATTTATTTGTATTCCGCTAACATACGTCTCTTGACTAAAGTAAATCCAGATGGACATAAAGAGCAGTGATTGTTAAAGACAGGACGATTACACCACAAAAAGCTTTCTGTTCACATTAACCTAATTTAACAATTTTCAAGCAACAAAAGCTACCTACAGGGTGAAACATTTCCGCTTTATCTGTATAACAGCTTTCATTTCAGACTTTGCGGCAGAGGGAGATTAACGACAGACTCGTTCTTAATTAGCCCAGATAAGGCACATTGTCAAGACTCAGTCTTGTAGCACACGATTGAGAACACTATCTCTATGCTGAAGGTAATGAAGCTAAGATCTATCTCTATGCTGAAGGTTCCAGTGTTCGCTTCTGTGGAAATTACTGATAGCACACGTACATCTCGGAGACGTCTATTTGACGTCTACATTTACATCTGTAAGATGTGCTTTTTAGAGTGTTTGCTCATCTGCTATACGTCTATAGGACGTTTC
>NW_015783061.1:0-1291 GCF_001515625.1 Sinocyclocheilus rhinocerous | reverse complement strand
TCCAGTCCAGTGGGACGAACAACTGCTGGCCCATCAACCAGTCCTGCGGCTCAAAAAGACAGTAAGTCAGCTTCTTCTGTGCCTCACTCGCCTCCAGACCCAGATAAGCCAGAGATATGCCTCATCATATTAGCCGTCACTAGGCCCAGACAGAATCTGCAGACACTTTTTGCACCAGCATTATTTTAGTATTATTTATATACTTTTTATATAATATAGAATTCTTCAACATTTTTATTTTTATATTTTCAGTTTTCATTTTAATTTTAGTTTGTTTTAGTAATGTTATGTGATTTTGTCATTTATATCGTTTTTTTTGGTAACATTTATTTAGAATAAATGTATTTTTTATTTATATTTCAGTTTTAGTAATTTAAGTACTTGAACAATTTCAATTAACAAAAAATATTTTAATAGTTTTAGTTAACAATAACAACACTGTTTTATGCTGATTTTGTGGGTGAAATCGATTTGAGCATGATAAAATGCATTGAACAAACCTGGAAGTACCTTCATATTATAAACATGACTAATTTAATAAGTAATGACATGATTGAAGCAAGTGTATACAACTTCTGCAGAGATCTGTGTCATTTTCTACTGAATTTTATAGTTGCAGATTCTGTGTTGCCTGGATTATAATAAAATACTACCATGGTTTTTTGGACATGATACCATGGTAATACCATGTTTATGTGGACTTGTACCATGCAAATACCATGGTATATGACCATGGTTATCATTCACTACAATGGTACATATATCAAAGTATCATCAATGACCCAAAGTACCATCACAATGCCTGTAAGGGATGAGTCAGCTGTTATCAGTGGAATTTGGTTCAAATTTAGCTTTTTTTTTACTGAAATGGAACCTTTTTGCTACTGTCTACGCTACCATTAAAAAGTTTGGGGTCGGTAAGATAAAAAAAAAAAAAATTAATACTTTTATTCAGCAAGAATGCACTAAATTGTTCAAAAATGACAGGAAAGACTTACATTTTTACAATGCACTTTCTTTCTCTTCTTCAAAGAATCATGAAAAAAATTATCACCGTTTCTTTAAGCAGCACAAATGTTTTCAACATTGATTATAATAAGAAATGTTTTCTGAAGGATCACGTGACACCGAAGACCGACGTAATGGCTGCAAAAAATTCAGCTTTGTGATTACAGGAATAAACTCAGAAAACAGTTATTTTAAACTTGTAATAATGTTTCACAATATTACTGTTTTGTTGTTTTTTTAATCAAACAAATGCAGCCTTGGTGAGCATAAGAGACTTCTTTCA
>NW_015783060.1:0-1286 GCF_001515625.1 Sinocyclocheilus rhinocerous | reverse complement strand
TATTATTATTATTATTATTATTATTATAGATTAAAAACATAACTTTTTTGTTCGTTTTTTTTTTTTTAAGTTACAGTAATACATTTGCATAATTTTCATTCATTAAGCTGCAAAAAAAAAATCTTAATATTAGATGAAAAACGTAAACTTACAAAACGAACCAAAATAAAATGTTTACGTTGAAGTACTGAAGTTGCTAAAATTAAAACAGAAATAAAAACAGCTTTTTGAAAACAAATAAAAATGACAAAGCATAAAAAAATTACTAAAATGTAAACTTAAAAAAATGAAAACAAAAATAATTCTAATTTAAAATATGAATACATAGCACAGTATATAAACAAATCAGGCTCAGTGTTTATGTGTTTGTGTTTGCTGGGTGGTTCGTTCTTTCAATTGTGCTGGTATTCAGCCTAATGTAACCTCGTCTAGTTTCGAGGAGAGCTGATTTGATTAGAGTCATTGTTCGGGAGCATCTTTGGGAAGCGTCGTGATGTAGTTGTGCAGGAGAGTGAAGGCCGTGATTTGTCATCCTGTGATGCATTTAATTTATCCTGCGTTTATTTCGAGAGGTTCAGGCCCGCTGAGATCAAAGCTTTTCTGTGAGCGAGTTCAGTGAGCAAACAAAAGAAACGCATTTGACAAGAAAAAGAGTGTAGAATTCAATAAATAAAATACAAAAGCAGCCAGTGGCTTGTTTTATTCACACGGACCTGAGGTGATATTTATAAAACCACTTAGAGACACTTCAGCTTTACCCAGAAGTTTCTCAGAATTCAAAGAATAAAAAACTTTTGGCCTTTATATGCAGATAAAGAATATATATATGCGTAAAATGTTCATAAGTGTTTGCTTTAGCTCCTAAATTAGTCAAGAAGGCCAGAGGCTATACTGAGTAGCACTGAGAGGGAGGAGTGCACAAATCCAACTGAACCATACTGAAAATGTGTTGTAGATTATTGTAAGGTTTAGTTTATGCAGGACTAGTGATAGTACGTGTCATTTGTCACATTTTCCAATTTCTAAATATTTAATCATATCTAAACATAATTGCAATACTAAAAGTATCAAATAAAAAATGTGATGCAAATTGTGTGCTTTTTTTTCCAGCACAAAAAAAAAGTAAAATATGTGCTGTATTAATACGAAGTAATTTTCTGCATTGATTTTTTTTGTTTTGAATTTTGCAGTGTATTGTGTTGTGTTTTAGGGTTAATAGAAATGTCCATAACATTAATGGATAATTTTAATTTAATTTAATTTAATTTAATTTAATTTAATTTAAT
>NW_015783059.1:0-1292 GCF_001515625.1 Sinocyclocheilus rhinocerous | reverse complement strand
GTCAAGGGGCTTTTTGTTTTATTACACTCACAATATCAACAAGACGCTGTACTTCTGTAAAGTAAAGTAAACAAACAGGACGTGCTTTTTGCCGTCCTTGTCTCCGTGCACTGGAGCGCGGCACAAAACAAGTATGGCGAAACTCTGTGTATAGGCTACTTGACTCACAGAAATGAGAAATATATCTACAGAAAGCTTGACATGTCTACTTTTAAATGAACCAATTCAAATCAAAAACAAATTATGTAATCTGTATGAAAGGTGCATTTCTTTTTTTTTTATTGTAAGTAGCTGAAGGGTACGATACATACAGTGCATAGAATGTAAACAAATTAAATTATACATAGAACAGACATGACCATGAGATACACTTATGACTATAACACACATTGCTGAACACATAACGGGACAAGCAAACAGATCTACATAAGAAATACATATACTTAACTGTATACTCACTTTATTTAACATCTAATTTATCCGCACCTTGATTATATGCCTTGTTTCATGTTTCGGATTCAACTGTCCTGGAACTTTAGTAGAGGGCTCCATGTTTTTTCAAAAGCAGTCATTTTATTTCTAAGTGAGGCAGTCATTTTCTCAAGTGTTAAAGTGTCTATTAATATGTTGAACCATTGCATGGGTAATAGATAATTTTGTTCTATCCTTCCAGTTTAATAGTATTACTTTTTTTTGCTAGTATGGATGAGGTAAAGTTAAACGTTTTTGTTTCTTTTGAAGAAACAATAGAAGAAAGATCTCCCAACAGAAACATTGAAGGGGATAAAGAGAGATTAATGTCTAAAATCGTTTCAAATTTGTCAAATTTCTGACCAGAATTTCTTTATGTATATATACAGTTCCAGAAGGAATGGATATAATCATCTAATCTATTTTGGCAGTATGTACAGGTATTAGTGTTGACAGGCCATAAGAGAGTTTACTTTTTGTGATATGTACTCGATATATAGTATTTTGTATTTTATCAACTGTATTCTGAAATTACTAGAGAAGACAAAAATATCTTTGCAAAGTTTTAAAAGGTCTAGGTCCGTATATTCACAGTGACAAACATTATACCATTTATTTGTAGGTAGAGAACTTGGAGATCATTGGAGGCTAAGATATTACCGTATGTATTCGTGCTAATAATTTGATACAAGGTAAAGATTTTAATTTTTAGTTCATGATTATGATTCACAAAGGTATTAATATTAAGTTTACTTTTTATAGCTTCCTTTAATTGTATGTATTGGTAGCATGTATTTTCTGCAATATTATTATTCTTTTTT
>NW_015783058.1:0-1292 GCF_001515625.1 Sinocyclocheilus rhinocerous | reverse complement strand
GCCAACACTTTTTCACACCACTGTATATATATATATATAAAATAAAATGTTTATATAGGATTTATATTGAATATAAAGTACATAAATATTATATACAATATATAAAATGTTAAAAAATAAAAAGTTCTAAAAAATATAGGATGTGGAAAACATGGACAGAATCGCGGAATCCAATCATAAAAACTGAATTTACTGTATAAACGCGGAATGTCACAGAATTAGTCAAAGTTTGGATAAATCAAACAAAAGCAGGTAATTATGCTTAAATCTAATCACATATGGACTAGTAGGTTATCTGTAAATATTAAGCCATATGAATATGAATCCTGTATGTTCTACATGTCTCTATGTGAATTAATGGCGCAACGGCAGACACACGATTTCGTTTACTACACATACTGAAGCGCACGTAACGCTCGCAGTGATTTCAAAATCTGCTGTCTCACTAAATGAGAACATAAATATATGAACATCTCCAGAACTGCTTCGAGAGTACTTCATGAGAATTTTACGGTTTAATTTAGAGAAAAAACTATATTACACACAGAAATTCAGGAAAAAAACACAGAAAAAAACAGGAATTCATGCAACCTGTCAAAATAAATGTTTGACTTAAGTTTGATAAACTTAAAGTTTGATAAATCATTACTAGAAATATACCAGAAATATATTACTATTGTTCAGTAGAATGTACTTAATGCTACTTGTTTTATGCATTCAAATAATTAGACATGCTTAAACACAGAATTTGGTTACAATAAAACAGAAGGTGAGAAAAGAATAAAACATTTCATAGGGCCCTAAACACATAATTTTTGTTAAACTTATAATAAATGGATGTTAAACTGAATCAGTTTCATGATTTTAGTTAATAAGATATGCTTTTTGATTAAAAAAAAAATTAATTTAACCGTTAAACAGGAGTCCAGAAAAATTTTATTGGAAACTTCATAGGGCCCTAAATAAATAAATATAAATATAAATATAAACACTGGATTATACTATGCAAACACAAAGGAAAAGAGTAGTCTGGACATACATGTTCACGTCATCCATGACAAAACGCATGAGCTATAATAAAGCTGAACTGAAATTAAGTATTTGTGCAGCCATTGATCTCTGTCAAGTTATAGAAAATCTACACAACATATGGGACTTGCCAGGGGTTATGTAAAATGAATTATAGAGCAAGAAAAAAAGATGAAAATCGATATGTGATCCATTAAGGAGTTAAGTGCTGTGTTCTGACAGGTGGCTCTGTCCCAGGCTGCTCACGTCAATGATGGAAAACC
>NW_015783057.1:0-1287 GCF_001515625.1 Sinocyclocheilus rhinocerous | reverse complement strand
CCTTTTTTTTACAGTGATATAAGTTTACCCAACTATGATGACTTCTGCTTCTGAGAACCCCAGATATGTGAAACGGGTCTATTTATTATGGAACAGGCAAAGCTGAGGATGCCAAGGGTCCTTGTAGCACCTGCTAGTGGATTGGCTATAGCTGCACACCTCTCAGTCTCTCATGAGCTTGTGTTAGCTTTGTACCTTAAACATTGGGAATGTTTTTTTTGTTTGTGTGTATGCATGTGTAGTGGTCAAATGGCACCTAGATGATGTGTGACTTTTGTCTCTTCTGAGTTTTGAAGCAGACTTATAGTACATTAGCTGTGTTTTGTATTAATGTGTTAATAAGAAGTCTGTTGTGGTGGACTGAACACAAGTTGTGTTGTCTTGGAGGCGTTGTATTTGTATTTGTACTGTTGCATTGTGCTGCATTTTTACAGCAATCCAAACTATTATTTATGGGCATACGAAGTTAATGATGATTAATTGTTCCCCCTCAAATGTATTTAAATGATATCGATTGGTGCCCTTGTTCATTGCTTTTTGGTTGTGGAATGTATTTTACTATTTGAGACAGGAATTATATGCATAATTTAAAGCATATTGAGAGAGGTGTAAAAAGTGCTGAGAACATTTATTTAGTACAAATATTAGGTCAAAAAGGCTTACTAAATTTTAAGTCTAAGTAACTAGACAAAATACTTTGTATTTTAAAGGAAAAAGTAAACACTTGTCTTAGTTTCTTTTAACTGACTTTTGAAATCATTGTAATATTTTGATGTAAAAGCTTTGTAAAGCAAACTGTCAAAAATCATTGTTCTGACTGCGTAAGACACAGCAGATGTTAAACTGAAACCAATATCCTGAAATCTGTTACACAAATGTTTTCAGCTGAAGTTAGTGGCAGATTATTTTACAGTGGTTGGATATTTGAATATAGTGATTCTCCAGACTTAAACCACTTCCACAACTTGGGCCATATGCTTCATGCTGATATGTTGTGATGATTCATGCTGTTATGCCTTTTTGTCATTTCTGGAACTTGAAAGCCCATGATCCCCATCCACTTTCATTAAGCTTGAATGTTCTTCAGAACTTCTACGTTTGTGAAACACAAACACACACACATTTTTTTGTATCAATACACTAAATTAAATTTCACTGGCTGTTTAAATAAAAGGGAAGTTATGTTAAACCTATGTCATGCATGAGGAATCATTGAGGAAAGCTAATGATAGGCTTAATAAAAAATTTAACTTGATTAGTAATAATAATAATAATAATAATAATAAT
>NW_015783056.1:0-1284 GCF_001515625.1 Sinocyclocheilus rhinocerous | reverse complement strand
TTTGATTAGCATTAATGACAGCAGCAGGTATTTATAGGCTGCTGTACCTTTAAGTCCTGATGTACGGGTCCGATATAATGATACACATCCGATTTCTTTGTCAGCTGTTATCGTTCACATAAGACATAACCGACTGCGTTTACCAGAATGATTGTCGATATGGGTATTTTGTCATAATTTTATTTGTATGTGTCTCTTTAAACGCAAGGAGATGCGAAAGATCCAGGATCCAGTTCAGTGTTCGCGCACCGTCTGAAACATGCCTCTCTGCATGTGCACGCTTCATGTGTGTGTGGCTGTGTGCACAGAAAACAGCGTGCGAGTACCGAATCGAGTTCTCTTTCAACTCTTTTTGAGCTGGAATGGTTTAAAATCTCTTGAGTGTGTAAACATGTACAAAATGATAAACTTTGACTCTATTATGTTTCAATTTTGCAACTAATCCGCAGATCACATGTATGCCAAACCGTGGGGCCTGGTCTGTATGGATCACGGATCAACTATGATCTGTTCAACCCCTAATAAAAACTAGTTCAAAATATAATTATTAATTATAAGTATTAATTTCTCAAACACGGTCAGTATGGCCTGTTTGCAACGGGAGTTGTATGTGAGTGGCGTTAGTCCGTTTCGATACATTATACACTACAGTATTCTAAAAACTATATTCTAAAATCAGAATATCAAAGAAAGAAAGAAGGGGTAAATAATGCTACAGCATTTATTACTGTGTAGTGTTATATTGGTTTGTTGATTACTGTAATGATTTATTTAAAAATTAATTGTCATTCTTGCTTGTTTTAACTAAAAACAAATGTAGAAAACATGCCTTGAATATTTTGCGTCCCTTTCAGGGAGAGAAAGATACATTTTAGATCATATTCTTCATCTGTTACTACTGGTGTTCCTCAAAGCTCCGTCTTGGGCCCTCTTTTATTTATTATCTACCTATTACCTCTTGGTCATATGTTTAAGAAATTTGGTATTAATTTCGACTGCCATGCGGATGACATCCAGCTCTATTTGTCCTCCAAGCCTCTACTCTTCTTTCTTCTTCCCTTTTGGACTGTTTAGATGAAATCAAAGCCTGGTTCTCGTGCAATTTTCTCAAGCTAAATACCGATAAAACTGAAGTTCTTCTTGTTGGCACTAAATCCAATTTGGCAAAATCCGACAGTTTCACTTACTATTGATAATTCCATATTTTCCCCATCTTCTCAGGTTAAGAGTCTGGGTGTCATCCTTTATATATATATATATATATATATATAATAAGATGAAATA
>NW_015783055.1:0-1291 GCF_001515625.1 Sinocyclocheilus rhinocerous | reverse complement strand
CGTAGCTGCTCGACATGCAACAGTGTCAAACCTCCATCGCTCAAGAAACCAGAGCAATTGAACTCAAATAATTCAAGCATATAACTATGTACAATAAATTTAATCAATCGTTTGGTCCCTGAAAACATTATAGTTTACATTTCAGATCGCAAAAGAAACACACACAGCCAGCCGAGAGGCTTTCTCCATGCGCCGTTTGACCCCACGTCCGTAAAATTCCATTGTAAATGTTGAAAAGGGGGGTGATATATCTTTATCTTTCTGGATGGCTGTGCACCGTTTCCACAATAATGTCGCTGGACTAAAACAACGGCATCCAGACAGGTCAATATCGAACTGCCTGAGTCAGCAGTCTGTAGCAGGCAGGGCCTTCAGCAATTCATTACAGAGAGGCAGTACAAGGCAAGGCCTGTCTGACTGCAGCTTGTTAATTACAATAAATCTTTAGCCGTTTTTTCCTTTATTCTTCGTTACAGGGGACGGGGGGGTTTCGGCCTTGTGTTATACAACGGCCTGTTTTCGCACTTTAAGAGCTTTTTGTCTTGCACACACCTCCACAGATAGAGATCTTGCGTCTAAAGCGTATTCAAAACGTTCAGTAGATACCAAATCCGTACTTTAAGTGCTTGCAGATCTAGAAACGTGAGGGCGAGTATAATAATAAAATCGCATGCTCAAGAATAACAATATATTACTTATCTACAAGGGCTTGGCTACAGTGGCCTCGGAAATAGGAAAGGTGCATGTTCAGGTGAAACAGAGCCTTAATAAAGCTTTTTCAATCACTTATACAAGACATTTTGTGACCCCCCAATGGGAAAGGTCACTTGCATAAGGCACCATTAAGGCCAACAGTGCATCAACAGGGATAGAAAGAGAGCATTTAGTCTTCAAGATGACAAAACGAGTCTTGTATGAAGTGGTCGATGATCGATAGGATTCTTCCCTCCACCAGAAAGAAAAAAGAGGGAATTTAGAGTGAAGAATGATCAATGCGTTTATGTACAATATTGTAACATTTAACCCAATTGTATTTAGCTGCGCTTTATTGGAATCTATTTGCAGTCCCAATAAAAAAAAAATGTAATTAAAAAAAAAAAAAGTACAAACCCCAATACCATGCAACACCTGTTTATGATAGTGAAGTTATAATTGTGTTACATCTCTAAGCACACAGCTTATACAACAGACTACAAATGAGCTTTTGTAGCCTGTCAAATAACAAGCTACCGAACACATTGCACATTTAGTAGCTGCACCGAACACCAAAAAAGCCACTTTCATTCAGGAC
>NW_015783054.1:0-1291 GCF_001515625.1 Sinocyclocheilus rhinocerous | reverse complement strand
GATACCAGTACCGTACCGGTTCAAATGTGAACGGTACCCAACCCTAAGCATGACATCATTCACATTTTTGTTGTTTACATTACATGGAGACCGTTGAGGCATCGCTTTCAAAATCTTGCATTTTCAGGCCCCCAAAATGCTGTTGTCGTGTAAATGAACGGCCAAAACACATAAAAGGTTTTCTGTTTTCAGTTGAAAATGGTGTTGCGTAAACAGCCCCTTAGTGTGTTTGTAGAGTTGTTGTATTTATGTTTCCATTGGATTATTTTACATCCTGATTTCTTCTGGATTTGTCAACCACTCCTAACCACTGTGTATTGTATGCTGCTGCTTATATTCATTCTTTACAATTCACACATAAGAATAAAGGTGTAAAGCCAAGTTAGATGCATTTTTAGCACTTTAGCTGAATTATCGGCTCCAGCGCTCCCTTCTTCCCATTTAGATGATGTGTATAGATAAACTGAATTAAATCTGTACCTCGGGTTGCAGGTTTTTATGCAGGATCTGTTGATCATGCAGGTACTTTAAAGCCATGCAGACCTTCACAATCCAGTCCAGAATCTGTAATTCAGTAAAATGTGAATTTACTAAATTTATTTAGTTAAAAATGCAATATTTACTATTGACGGCAAGAGGTTAAAAATGATTTGGAATGGCACACACCTGTCTATAAGAGGTCTAACAGCTGAAAGTGCATACCAGAGCAAAAACTAAACTGTGTCCAACATATGGGGTATGAATACTTTCACAAGGCTCTGTATATTATGAGAAACATCAGTTTTAAAAATGGGAAGCTGGTTGCTCAGGTGTTCTCTGATGTACATCTCAAGATGAATGTATGCATGTCATTATATAGGGTTGTGTTGCTTTAAAAGATCCTATAGATCACGGTTGCTCAATCCTGCTCTTGGAGTGTCACCGCCCTACAGAGATTTGCTCCAGCCCGCTCCAACATACCTGTCTGGAAGTTTCTAGTAATCCTAATGACCTAGATTAGCTGCTTCAGATGTTTCAATAGGGTTGAAGCCAGACAATGCCGCTCCAGTTTAATAAATCATGCTAACGTATGGATAGATCTCTGCAACATTTTTCAGCTCCAAAATGAATCAAGTACACTTGCTTGTATTTGTAAGTGATTCTGAAATGTATAATGCCTGTGCTAATGGGTTAAGCCTCACCATCAATCTACAATCATACCTCATTCTCAGAAAATGTAACGTTTTCCTCCTTTTTGTTTTTGATTTTCTGAGCGAGATCTCCGCCTTCACAGTGCTCCAGTACAAGATAC
>NW_015783053.1:0-1291 GCF_001515625.1 Sinocyclocheilus rhinocerous | reverse complement strand
TTTTGCTTACCCCATTGGCAGATTATTTTGCTTGTTTCAAGCAAATATTCACTTAATTTTGACTTGTTTTTTCAGAAAACAAGACAATAATTTTTACTTGCCTAGAAAATCCTTCTTGATTTAAGAATTTTGTAAGTATTTTGGCTGGAAACAAGACAAAAAAAATCTAAGCTAGAAAATCAATTTTTTGCAGTGGAGATACTATTATATATTTAATCAATAATATAAATTAGTTTTATTTTTTCTGCTTTTATTAAAATTTTTGTTACAGTTTTAAAATTGTGTTTTTGTCATTTTTATCAGTTTTTGTTTTATCAACATGTCTATTTAGTTTTAATATTTTTCTATTTCATATTTTAGTTTTCGTTATTTTAGTACATCACAGAAAATTTTATTAGTTTTTCTTTGGAACTAGATGAATTTGAAGTTTTTAAATATTTTATTTTATTTCATTTCAGTTAATATATATTTTATTTCAAGTATTAAACTATGTTTTTTATGGCTTTGGTTTTAGTCAACTATAATAACACTGCAAAGCAAAACCCGCACATTTTGATGAAATTAGTTTTATTTGTATATTTTCAGTTTTATTGTAATTTTGTTAAAGTGTTAGTATTTTTTGCTTTTGTCATTTTTATTAGTTTTTTTTAATATGCCTATATAGCATTTATTACTTTTTATTTCAGTTTTAGGTTTAGTTATTTTACTACATCAAGGTAAATTAAATGAAAATGAGAAATGAAACTTACATTTTTTATTTTATTTCAGTTAAAGTATTAGTATTAGTTAGTTATTAAAAAAAAAAAAAATGTAATGGTTTTAAAAAATGTAAATAAAAAATACAAAAATATATAAATATAACAAAAATAAAATATAATAGGAGCTTTAATCAGAATGTTTCATTGGAAAACTTGGTTTCTTGTTGCAACAATCGAGGTTTTGTGTAATTTTCATATTTTGTATTTCATATTTTTATGTTGGTAAATATGTGAATATAATTTTAAATAAATATGACCTTTAAATAAATATCAATGTTCCTTTTGTGTTCCTTTAGTAAAAAGCAAAAATAAATGTACTTTGAAACAATAGTTGCTTTGTCTTTCTTATTGGGGGTAAAAAAAAAAGCTATGATATATATCAAAACATTTTGGAAAAAATATAGAGAAACTTGTGCTATATTGCCCAGCCTTCTTACTTGATCTGTGCAGCCTCTTCCTCTTTCTGTCGTTTGGCTTCCTCCTCCAGAAGCTTCTTCTCCTGCTCCTCCTGCTGTCTCTTCTCCTCCTCCTCT
>NW_015783052.1:0-1290 GCF_001515625.1 Sinocyclocheilus rhinocerous | reverse complement strand
TCGAATCGAATTGGAACATCTGAATCGATACCCAGCCCTACTTGTGTGTGTGAAATTGTTTTTCACATCTGACTTGTGTTTCTAAATGAAATGCATATCTGATGTGTGGTAATGTTTACATCTTAACACGGAGTTCTCATTCTTCTCTTAATACATATATTTGATTTCGTAGTCGGATTTTAAAATCAAAAGAAACCGGAAATTTGCTGCTTTATCATTGTGAGCCACTAAGGAGTGCAGAGTGGATCACTTTACACGAGTGACACACTGAAATAGTGCAGTGCAAATCAATTTGGTCTGAAAGTGATAGTTCACCCAGAAATGAAAATACTGTCATCATTTACTCACCCTCATGTCGTTTCAAACTTAAAAGACAGATGAAGATATTTTTAGTAGTCTCTCATCATTTTTGTCCACCCATTGAAGTCTACACAACAAACCTTTGACGCTCAAAATCCTCCAAGTCTTCTGAAGAGACACAATCGCTTTATATGACGAACCGATTCAAATGAGGCATTTATTCAAAACATGTCACTAATGACAGAATTTTCATTTTCTTTCATGAACTAATAACAGATGGGACATCATCATACTAGAGAATGATGTGGTTTAGGCAGTGCATTGACTCTGAACTGATACATATATATAAACTCACTACTCCTATGTGGTAGTTTATGTCATATCGGTTTTGTTTGTGGTTTTGAGCATAAATATGGATGATGTCATTAATGTATTAGCAGTGTTGTTTATACTGTTACTGGTGTGACTAAGACACAGTGATTGTGTTTGAGCTTTGATACTGATGTGACGTATGTGTGCTACAGGTGGATATCCTGCACCGTGCTACACACCTGACGGCAGGCTATGAAGATCTGTCAGGAAGTCCTCTTTACACCCCACACCGTCTAGATGTGAGTGCAGCACTGACACACACACACTCAAGCAACAAACTGCTCCTAAAAGAAAAAGCATTTGCTGTTTGTGTAACTGGGAAGATTTTTAGTTCAAGAGCATTAATCTGTTGAGATCATCTCTGTTGGTCTTAAGTGTTGGTGTAGACCTAAAGATCATTTGAAGGGCTAATGTCTGCTGCCTGCAGTTTGTGGCTTGTATGTTTGCTGTTTCAACATGTGTGAATACTGTCTAGATGCTTATCAGTCAACTGCAGATAAATATTGTATGTCTGGACACACTATTTGAACAAACCTTGAATATATTTTCAAAAGTAGTATGCCTGCAATGCAAAGCATCATTACTTCAGTGTCACATGATTCTTCAGAAATCATTCTA
>NW_015783051.1:0-1291 GCF_001515625.1 Sinocyclocheilus rhinocerous | reverse complement strand
TGTTAGCACACAGAAGTCATCAAATGTTACCACATCTGCAATACATGCTGTAGCTAGCATGCTATTGCGAATATTAGAAGATCATCCAGATGATGTTTTCGCGACTTTCCACACCACAACTATAATGATAACAACACAGAGAAAAGATATTGTTGGAATCACTTTCATTTCCAGCTAATAAACACTAAAAACATATTTTAACAAGCTCAACAATTCAACATGAGAGATGACAAAACTGCAGAGTGTGCTTATAATGAACACAACGTTATCGTCCATTAGTGTGGATGCTAATATAGTTATCATTATTGTTTTCATTATAGTTATTGTTCTCGGTGTGAATGGATCTTTAGGGTTTGTTTACACAACACCCTTTTCAACTAAACATGGAAATCTTTTTTTATGTGTTTTGGCCGTTCATTTACACCACAACGGCATTTTGGGGCATGAAAACGTACAATTTTGAAAACGTGTTTCAAAGTGCAATTTTTTGAAAACAATACCGTTATTGACTCCATGTAAACTACAAAAACGCAAATTTGTGAAAATGCTGACGTCATGCACATGCATATTATGTGTTCAGTCTATGGGAATGTGTATTTGCGCAGACGTGTACTGTTTTTTTACAAAGTGACGTCACCTACTAATGGCCTGGGATGTATAATAGAGCAATTTTAGTTGTTTTTGCTGATCTTTGCGAATGAGGATCATTTTGACAACGTTGTCGTCTTCAAAAACGCAAAGGTATTATTATTATTATTTTTTTTTTATGCAATCACTGTGTGTAAATGTACCCTTAGAATAAACACAAATATGCTCTATTTAAGACAGCATTTTTGCATCTTAAATAATTGCAAAAAATAACTTAATATGCTCAAATGAAGGTGCAAAATGCAGAAGTTGGTAAAAAATATATACTTATCAGATGGGAAGTTAGACTGTCATTTAGCTGTTTATACGAAAGTTTTTCAACTATATGTGAATCAAAATTACTTAAAATAGATTGTGGCGTATTTCAGTTTCGGTGATGTATGTGTGCTTGCTGAATCCTAAAACGAGACTAAAACAAAATGAATCCTTCTTGAACTCATCAACACGGAATGCCCAAGGGCAGTGACATAGCATGAAGTGAAGTTCCATATGAGCTCACAGAGATATGAAAATATACCCAAAACACTACGGCCTGCTCCTCCCAGCTGCTCTCTCTCTCTCTAACCACAGCCTGAAATTCAGCAGCATCGATCACAGGCGGATGAATTATGAGAGTGTCTGGAGAAGCTGGAGGCTGCGGCTG
>NW_015783050.1:0-1291 GCF_001515625.1 Sinocyclocheilus rhinocerous | reverse complement strand
TCTAGACATGTGATGATGTCATGATGTCTCAAAATGTCTGGAAATGTAATATATGAAGATGTGCTGAAGTCTGGAGATGTTATGACATCTGGACCTGTGATGATTCTTGCAGATGTGATGATCTCACAATATTTGAGATATCAGAAGATGTGCTGGTGTCTAGGCATGTTATGTTATCTGGTGATATCTGCAGCTGCACTAATGTTAGGGTTCCATGTCTGGACATGTGATATCTGAAGATCTAATGGTGTCTGAGGATGTTATGATATCTGGACATGTCAATTATTGGAGCTATAATGAGTTCTCATACTGTATGGAAATCTAATGTTATGATATCCGGACATGTGATGACAGTTGGAGATGTCATGATATCTCACAATTATCTGGAAATGTGATATATGAAGATGTGCTGAAGTCTGGGTAGGTTTTGATATCTGTACATGTGTTGATCGTTGGAGATGTGGTGATGTTGTGATGTCTGGAAATATGATAACTGAAGATGTTATGAAATCTGAAGATGTTATGATAGTTGGAGATGTTATGATAGTTGGAGATGTCATGATGTCTCACATAGTCTGGAGATGTGATATCTGAAGATGTTTTGAGGTCTGGTGATGTTGTGGCATCTATGTTATGATATTTATTTATGTGATGTTATGTTGTGATTATCCTGATTATGTGATGATGTTGCAGAGGTGATGTCTCACAATATCTGGAGATGTGATATGTGAGGATGCGCTGAGGTCTGATGATGTTATGATATCTGGATATGTGAAGATGTTGGAGATATTATGATGCCTCACAATGTCTGGAAATACGATAACTGACGCTGTTATGATATCTTAACTTGTTATGATGTTGGAGATGTTATGATGTCTCACAGAGTCTGGAGATGTGACATCTGAAGATGTGCTGAAGTTGGGGAATGTTATGATATCTGGACATGTGCTGATTCTTAGAGATGTGATGATGTTGCAGAAGTTATGTCTCATAAATATTTGGATGTGATATCAGAGGATGTGCTGAGGTCCGATGATGTTGGATGTAATGATTCTTGGAGATGTGATGAAGTCTCACAATGCATGGAGACGGAGGTGGTATTTGAAGATGTGCTGGTCTTTGAGGATGTTATGATATCTGGACATGTGGTGATCATTGGAGATTTAGTGATGTTTGCAGATGTTAGACTGATCTTGGTTGAGAAGATCTCACCTTCTCTCCTTTACTGCCCTTCAGCCCTCTGAGACCATCAGCACCCTAAAACACAGACACACACAGTCAATAAAACACA
>NW_015783049.1:0-1285 GCF_001515625.1 Sinocyclocheilus rhinocerous | reverse complement strand
TTAATGTGTCCTTGCAAATTATTTACACATGCACACACACACACATATGTGTGTGTGTGTGTGTGTGTGTGTAATCAAAAAATGATTTGCCTTATAAAAATGATGGGTAATATGTAGGGTTGCAGAATATTTCCTTATGGTGTTATTGTTATTGTCTATGTTAGTTCTAAAGTTATGCACACAATAAAATGCTCAGTTAGTCTGTAATGGCTACTCGACCGTCCACAGTTGCCTGGTGCTCTTCTGAGTTCCCATTGTCTGGTTGACTGAGCACCGCTAGACTAATTGCAGGTTATCCTTCTGTCTCTGGCTGAAGACATCAGTAACGAACTCTTTGATAGCGGTTAATTGGCTTATTAGCAACTCGCTAAGTGCTGCATCGTTAGTCAAAACCAGACGGCAATGTCTGAAAGAACCTCAACATTTTTGCTGAGCACGACGTCAAGAACACTTGTGAATGAATTCGCTCTTGCCATACGTTTTGGATGCGCACTTAAATTATGAAGGAAATAACTTAACACTGGCAAAATTATAGTAATTTAGTTGTTTGAGCTCTCAATTTGTCAGTAATGGCTGCTTTGTTGTGAGAGTCTGAAGGAAGCTAAATTTAGCTCTTTTGTTCGGCGTCCGTGCAGAAGTAAGAGAGGATCATGGCTCAGAAACAGGTGGCTAATAAGTGCTGCGATCCCTCTGGGTTGTAATAGTTGGAGGTTTTAATAGGCGAGAGTGCAGCTGCAAGCACGCGGCTCTGTTTGCTTGAGCCAGAATGGCTTTCTAGGAGCTGTGCCAGCTTGCAGGGGGCAGAGTGGACCCCGCTCACTCAGATGCCAGTGCCAGAATAGGAACCTGTCTGTTACTGGCTTTCATTTCTTCATTCACTATTTCTGTCTCTCTCTTTCACATTGACAGTTGTATAAAGCTGGTTCAAGCTGTTTTTCTTCTACCTGAGGTCAAATACAGAGAATACTGACACATCCTGCTATGGACAGACTTTCTTCCATCTTTCCATCGTCCATCAGTCCATACTTCTGTCTGTCCATCTTTCCTTTTTTTGTCACCCATCATCCATCTATCCTTACTTCCTTCATTCCTTCTTTCATTTCTTTTCTATCTTTCCTTTCCTCCATCATCCATCTGTTCATTCATTCATTCATTCATTCATTCAATCTTTTCACTTCTTTTTTATTTTCTTCCATTCATCCATCCATCCATCATCATCTGTCTGTCCATCCATCCATCATCATATGTCCATCCGTCCATCCATCCATCCATCCATCCATCCATC
>NW_015783048.1:0-1291 GCF_001515625.1 Sinocyclocheilus rhinocerous | reverse complement strand
CGGTCACTTTAATTAGCAGACATCCGGCAAAGACCCTTTAAGACCTTTCTTCGCTTCCATTGATTCTCGTCTTGTATTTTTGGGATCAGTTACACTGAATCTGAGCGCCCGGGGTTTAGACATCTCCCGCAAAGCGCGCTTGTTAGATGCTTCCCGGCATTTATCAAATATAAGTGATATGAAAGCTTGTCTTGGAGGGAGAGGGAGAGAGGCATTTTAGGATTACCGTTGACTGCACTGGAGATGGATATTGACATGAGAGCCGACTACTTGTGAAACGCCACGCTGACTTGATCTCAGCGCCGGCTGCAAGCAAGGACCCTCGGGCCTGCTGGGGGCTTGTTCTGCCAGGCCTTTTCATTACAGGGAGGGGAAGGATGGAGGGGGGCACATCTGCGGCAGCATTTTATACATAACCAGAGCCGAGGAGAAAGACAAGGGTTTAAGGAGAAAATAGGAGGGGGAGGTTCGGATAACAGTCTGATCAAGCAAGGCTATTTTGTGAGAGCAGCAAGATGCAAGGGTATATGAAGTCTTGTTTATATCAGTGGTGCCATGCTCCAGCGGTAATAAAACTGACAGGATTCATTCTCCGTGATATACAGACCTCTTAGAGCGGAGACAATGGAAAACTAGCTCTTAAACTTACCTAAGGGACTGAGCACATGGGAGGGGAGGGAAAAGACTTAAGCAAAAAAAAAAATGGAACATTTATTGAATAGCTCCGTTTTGCCTCAAAGGGAGAATAAAATTTGTTTCGCTTCTTAAGAGAGTTATGCTTAATTGGCATACTGTACAAGCGTGGCATTGCAT
The DNA here is from genome assembly GCF_001515625.1 of Sinocyclocheilus rhinocerous. Lineage (NCBI taxonomy): Eukaryota > Metazoa > Chordata > Actinopteri > Cypriniformes > Cyprinidae > Sinocyclocheilus > Sinocyclocheilus rhinocerous. Next base: position 478 of record NW_015783048.1, on the reverse strand, counting down.
ACTAATACTAATAGTGCGCACTATAACAGCGGTTACAAGCTCTGTGAACATAGGTTCAATCACTGTATGGATATAATCAACTGGTTAAAGGGTTAGTTCACCTAAAATGTACATTTTGTCATCATTTACTCACTCTCATGTCATTCTAAACCATTACAACACAAAAGAAGATGCTTTGAAAAATGCTGGGGTTCAAAACAACATTGGTCCCTATTGACTGTCATTGACTCAAAAAACACCCATCTTCTTTTATGTTTTGCAGAAGAAAGAAAAGAATCTCATACACGTGTGAATACATGATGTCAGAATTGTCATTTTTAGTTGAGCTATCCCTTTAACAAGTGGCACCATGCAAAATGTAATGAGTATGTCACCTATGCATTCCATTTTACTTATTTTTAATCAGTTTATATGATTTCCCTTAAACTATTTAGCAATTGACTATATGCACGGTTACTTCCTGGTTTTAGATAAGCCA
>NW_015783047.1:0-1291 GCF_001515625.1 Sinocyclocheilus rhinocerous | reverse complement strand
ATCCCTGCCGGTACGAGACTCGAACCCGCTACCTTTGGGTTACAATTCCGACTCTCGAACCATTAGGCCACGACTGCCCCCACAATTATACTATAATTGTGTGTTTGTGCTGGTTGGTTCTGTTATTTATGTTGATTAAAAGCAGAATGATTAATATATGTGTAAACTAGAGTTTGTATAGGATGCTAGGTTGTTTTGAGTGGTTGCTAGGGCATTCTTTATGTCTATATAATTACTAATGTGTTTTGAGAGTGACAGTGGTTAAGTTTAATACTTAAGGTCAGAGGTTCAGAAAAATATAAATGCATGGACTTGTGTCTGGCAAATAAATATGTGTCGTTCTCTTATCTCATCCATTTCCTGTCGTTTTGTGATTAAAAATAATAAGTCAGCCTGGTCACTGTCTCAGGATGGGAAAAGAGAGAACGAGAGAGAGAGAGAATTCGTCTTGCCAACTGTCTTCCTGTGTCTCCTCTATTCACCTTCCTGTGTGTGTTTGCTAGTGTCTCCGCCACATGATTGTGTGTTCTACACAACTGGACTCAGCCAAAACCAGTGAGGAAGATCCAAACTGTTTTCCAACCCTGCATGTATATTGAAAAAATTGTGCATGTCATGCTCAAGTGCAGGTCAAAATGATGATTCGTTTTATAGAGAATGATGCTCAGAGCCGACCGGCCGCCCTCTGCTGAAACCAAACATCATTCTGTGCTGAACACTGAACATTTGTTTGATTCTCATGATGCTGTGATGGAGATCCAGGCTGGGATTATGTGATGGGTTCATTGTTAATTACCTGTCCTTAGCGAGAGCTCAACCACAAAAGAGATTTAGTGGAACAGAAATTACACACTGCAACTTTAAGATACAGAGACTTTGCTTCCTATATATAGTGTATAGTGTATGTAGTATTTGAAAACTGAAATGTGACTTATCTATCTTTCTTGCATTTATTTGCATATAGAATTGCGGTATGTTTTTGTTAATCTGTATCCATCTTTATACAAACCAAAATGTCATCTTATACAAACTTAAAAATTGTAGACTTGCCTAATATGTTCACATTTTTCTTGCTGCTTTGGAAGCACTGTTATTTCCTTCAGGAATTTCAAATCTAGTATTAGCATTACAGTAAAGCTCTTTAATTCAGTATGATTTGGTTTAATGAGCTTTTGAGTAGCTTAAACATTTATAAAGTGATCAGACAGTCAAGTTTTGACCTGTTATGATCTGAACTGGAGCATTTGTTAAAACTTACGTGTGTTCAAGTGAGATGTGCTGTTTTTTTTTT
>NW_015783046.1:0-1289 GCF_001515625.1 Sinocyclocheilus rhinocerous | reverse complement strand
TTTTGTTCATGTAAATGTAGTTTTGATTGGTAAATGCAATTTATTTATTTTAAATTTACTAAATGGTTAAATAGAATATAACAATAAAAATCGTTTGGTAATGTGTATCTTTTAAAGGTAATGTGTAATTTTTTATGTAAGTCAGTCATTGGTAATTTGATGCATTTATTTTTTTTAATGCTAATTGTTTTATTGGTAATTGCTTTTTAATAATAATAATAATAATGAATTAATTTATTTATTCTATTGATATAATACTGTATATATTGGGTACTGTGTGTGTCTTTTTACTTGCCCAGATTAATATGCGGAGTTAGTATTAGTATGTCACCAGTAGTTTGATCTGTTTGTCAGATCTGGACCAGTGTAATTAAATCTGTGACACTAACTATATTCAGGAAATCTGCTGTCAGTCGTTTATGCAGTTGTATTTGATGGCACTTTGTTGTCGTGTAACACATCTGTCAGCTGCATTGCCGTCACTGGCTGTATGCAAACACAGACAGTACAGTGAAATCTGATTCACAATGACTCTCAAACTCACTAGCTGAATCTGATGAATCGCTCTGCAGTCTGCCTGGATGTTGGTTCATTTGCTGTTAGTCTGGAATGAATTCAGTAGTCGTTCGGACAGATGTACAGAGTCCTTCATTAGGTTGAGCTAGTGCGTTTGAGAGTTATTAGTACTGTTGGGACTGTAGTGTGTGCAGGTGCAGTAGAAAGATGCTGTCTGCTCGTTGTGTTGGTGTTATTTCCCACTATTCTGATCTGATCACGTTGAGTTGAGGCTGCAGACTCACGACTCTGTTCAAATATCATTTCTTTTGCAACGTGGCAAAACGCTGACTCCGTCAGAGCTTTAGGAGAAACATCAGGCCTCTCCCGCACTCTTGAAGGATTCATTTTCTCAAATCATGTTATTCCATCCAGCAGCTCCGTCAACCTCCTCATGTTTTCTCTTGATCTGACAGCGTGCTGGCGATGCCGTTTTGAACGCTCTCAAATGCACGCTTTTCTCCCTTTTGTCTTTGCCAATTGCTTGCAGTTTTATTGCGATGTTTTCCTCTGGTGTTTAGACTCCGCAGGTGCTGGATGCGCTTTCACAAACACTTCAGACGCTGGAAAATCATGTCAAAACAAGTGCTAAAATAAACCAAGGCTAAATATTGTTTAGTTTAACTGGAAGTACTAAAATAACTAAAACTAAATCTGAAATAAAAATGAATAAAAACCCAAAAGTAACAAAATTACTAGGGCTGCACGATAAATCGCATGCGATATTTAACGCG
>NW_015783045.1:0-1290 GCF_001515625.1 Sinocyclocheilus rhinocerous | reverse complement strand
TTGATGAAAAACAAGCTCATGTGGATTCTACACATTTAAACAATTAGGATTAATTTAGTACTTAAGAAGTACTAAAGAATAACTTTAGTATATTAAGATAATCATTTTTGCACTAATAACAGAACCTTTATGTCATTTTTCAAAACTCTAGACACATAAGTTCAAGTTTATTGTCATTGTACAAGAAGTGCAACGAAAAATCTGCTGTGCAGTACCTGAATACTTTCATACACACACCCATAAAAATAAATAATTAAAAGACATCACTTATGTAATAAATAAATGAATGATAAAAACACAATGTATCAATAGTTAAAAGGGAAATGCTCATGTGGCAACAAAGCAAAAAAGTGCTTGTTCAGTTCGATTATTGCTCTGGGATAAAAACGTAAAAACTTCAAGTCTCTCAGTCTTAAAGTGCGGGCCTTCAGTGCTCTGTAGATTTTTCCCGAGGGCAACAGAGCAAACAGGTGGTGACAAGGATGTGTTTTATCCTGACTGATGATATTGGCTCTGCGAAGGCAATAGATGTGTAGATCCCCAGAAATTTGAAATACGAGACCCTCTCCACTTCTTCTCCCATGATGGTTAAGGGAGTGTGGTCCTCACGGTGCCTCCTGAAGTCAATGATGAGTTCCTTGGTCTTTTTGGTATTTCCTTGGCATTTCATTGTTATTTGTTATTAGTCCCACAACTGTTGTATCGTCAGCAAATTTGATTATTGTATTTGTGGGGTAGATGGCAGTGCAGTCAGTTGTGTATAGTGAATAAAGAAGAGGACTCAGCACACAACCCTGTGGCACCCCTGTGCTGAGGGTCAGGCTGGTGGATATGTGTGTGCCAAGTTTCACGGTTTGTGGACGGTTTGAGCGAAAGTCCTTTATCCATCTACACAGGGTGTTGTTAAGACCTAAGCCAAACATTTTCGTGACCAGTCTACTGGGGACAATAGTATTAAATGCCGAGCTATAATCAATAAATAGCATTCTGTGTGGAGAGTAGTGGCAATGGCGTCTTCAGTGGATCTGTGTGTTCTATAGGCATATTGATGCTGATCAGGATGAGCAGGTAGGGTGGATTTAATGCGCTTTAAAACCAGTCTTTCAAAGCATTTTGTGACAACAGGAGTAAGTTCTACAGGCCTGTGGTCATTTAGACAAGAGATGTTATTTTGTTTAGGCACAGGTATAATAATAGCTGATTTCAAGCAGGGGGGGACAGTAGCTTCAGACAGTGATAAATTAAAGATGTCTGTGAATACCTGCGAGAGTTGGTGGGCGCAGTCTCTTA
>NW_015783044.1:0-1290 GCF_001515625.1 Sinocyclocheilus rhinocerous | reverse complement strand
TGGTCGTTAGTTCCATTGAATTCTATTAGCAACGACGGAACTTGCTACCATAGTTGCTTTCGGGAAACGCACCCCTGAAGATTCAATTTCATCATGGTTGTTTGGTCTAATCACAATGTGCGAATTAAACGTCACTCGATATTTTTGTCAAGATAAAGCACACACAACATTTAAAAAAAAAAAGAAGCGTCAAACTGAAATCAGTATGATCTTATAATCTCAAATACAAGTCATGACATTACTCCAAAACATCATAATCACTGTACTAAAACCACATTATCACATAACAGTCACACATTACATCATAAACTTTGATTAGTGACTGCTGTGTCTTTAGTTATGAGCTGAGCTATCCACAAAAACCACAACAGTCTGACCACAGAGTTTTATTCTGATCAAGGACAATATTTCATTTAATCTATGTATTGTTTGATAAATGAATATGAATTACAGAAACAACTAAACAATAAACTTCATTTACGTCATACAAATTTGATTAAACGTAACACAAATGTCAAGAAAAAAAAGAAAAGAAATATATAAATAAGATAGGCCTGAAATATACAGCATAATCTTGTTTAATATAAAGCTTTAATTTTTTCAGTATTAAAACATATATATTCATTATTTATTGTAATATATATATATATATATTACAATAAATAATGAATATATATGTTTTAATACTGAAAAAATTAAAGCTTTATATTAAACAAGATTATGCTGTATATTTCAGGCCTATCTTATTTATATATTTCTTTTCTTTTTTTTCTTGACATTTGTGTTACGTTTAATCAAATTTGTATGACGTAAATGAAGTTTATTGTTTAGTTGTTTCTGTAATTCATATTCATTTATCAAACAATACATAGATTAAATGAAATATTGTCCTTGATCAGAATAAAACTCTGTGGTCAGACTGTTGTGGTTTTTGTGGATAGCTCAGCTCATAACTAAAGACACAGCAGTCACTAATCAAAGTTTATGATGTAATGTGTGACTGTTATGTGATAATGTGGTTTTAGTACAGTGATTATGATGTTTTGGAGTAATGTCATGACTTGTATTTGAGATTATAAGATCATACTGATTTCAGTTTGACGCTTCTTTTTTTTTTTAAATGTTGTGTGTGCTTTATCTTGACAAAAATATCGAGTGACGTTTAATTCGCACATTGTGATTAGACCAAACAACCATGATGAAATTGAATCTTCAGGGGTGCGTTTCCCGAAAGCAACTATGGTAGCAAGTTCCGTCGTTGCTAATAGAATTCAATGGAACTAACGACCA
>NW_015783043.1:0-1290 GCF_001515625.1 Sinocyclocheilus rhinocerous | reverse complement strand
ACACACCCCTTTTTCGTTGTTGGTACAATCGTGAAGTAGGTTGGCTTGGGTTGAAAGTCGCTCGCAGCAAAAATGTTTCCCAGGGTCTGCCTTCGCGTACTCAGACGCTGATCGCTCCACCAGGAACGATTTCACAAGGATCTCTTGCTCAAAGCCATGCTGAATCCAAGAGGCTGACGACAACGACAGATTAGAAAAAAAATCGCCATTATTCCAGCGTTGAAGTAGTTTTTTGAACAGAGAAATCAGGATGCCCGTGAAAGGTGGAGGAAGAGTTGCCCATCCGAATAAAAGCGACAATGTTGTAAGTATCGCTGCTGAAGGAATGTCATGTACAGTTTTTCCGGAATAGTTTTATGTTTATTTGGGAAAATAAATCCTAAACGCTAGAATGTAAGACATTTTGATCCGACGTAGTGTATATTAATTTTGTTTATGATAATAAGGTTGCTTCAGCCAATGGAATGCTGCACTGTGAGCTTCACCTGTTGAGTTTTCCTCAGGGCGGACGCTACTGTATCAGCACTCTCCTGTCAACTTTATCCCAAATAATTTACTTTTGGAGCCGATTATATATATATTTCTAATGGTCGGAAATGATCTTTAGCTCTGTTTCCTTGTCATTTAGAGACGCCCACGTCTAAATACAATTTTATAGAAACAAAACGGGGATTGTTGTAGTGCTTTCGCTTTGGGAGTTGCTGACATGTTTGGCCTTAAAAGTCAGGACTGAAGTTTGACATTTTGTCGTTTGGTTTCTTGTTTTCCAGTGAAGACTTCAGATTTTTGATATAAACCAGAAACACTACAGGCACAGGTGTCAAAATAATTTCCCTAATTCCAGTTTTTGAATATATTGGTTAATTTATATTCTGTTTCAAACAGCACAAGTTGGTACTGAGCATATACTATAAAATCTAAATTAATTTATTGTAAAAGGAAGTTGTAAAGTACTACTACATTAATTTGTAATGTTTGATTTTGGACCGTGCTAGTCAAAAGTTTGGACACCTACAGTATTTTTATTATTATCCACGTTTACAAAACAGTAAAGGTAAAGTTATGAAATAATTCACAAGGAATAAAAGGAATTATATAGTGACCACAAAATGTTAGACAAATGGAATGGAAATGATCTTCGGTTGTCATCCTAGATGCTTTTTAAACAGTATTGAAAGAGTTTGCAGACACTTGTTGATTGCTTATTCCGTATATATTTCAATATTTTTTTGCATTTGCAAAATTAAGAAGATTTTTTTTTTTCTACATGAAAAAAGGCATGATCTGGAT
>NW_015783042.1:0-1290 GCF_001515625.1 Sinocyclocheilus rhinocerous | reverse complement strand
GGCAGCTTTCAGCATGAGAGGTAGAGTCTTTGCAGTTATGACCGGTGTCACGGTGAGAGTCTTCTAGTCGAGGAGGTAGGTTGGTTGAGGGAAGCAGTGAATGAGGATGAGGAGACATAAAAGATGTTAAAGTGCTATTGACTACATTTTTCTGCTGTTATTGTGTACAAATTATCAGTACATGTGAGAAAAAAATGGCCTGTCCTTGCGTTATCAAAATGTATTAACTTGAAATGACTTTTCTTTTCCATTGATGTTAGAGAGCTAGAGAGCAAGTGCTATTAGAATTATCTACATTACATTAGTTAACCAATCACCAATTAGCTGTTGAGCCACTGATTTAACGAAGCCGCATTGCAGGTCTGGCTCTATTCTGGTATGCAACACCCAAATGCTATCAATTTTATTAATATTAAGTAATAAATAATATTGATAAAATATAGTCCAACCATATTATTATTTCTTGTTGAATAGTTTAACTTAGAAATGCACTACATTACAGAAATAAATATCAAAATAATATTAATAAAATGAATTTAATCCTACTCCTTAATTTCTTAGAAATATGCCACATCACAAAAACAAAAAAGGTTGCAAATGCCACTTCATGTGGATTTTAATTATATTAATAGTTCAACAGTTTATAAATATAAATGGCCATATTTAAGAAATAACACCCTTATAAGATTCTAAGGTCACTCTGCCCTTATTTTTCACAAACTCAAAGCTTTGTGTGTTTGCCATTACAGAGTGTGCCTTTAGAATAGAGCACCGCGTATGAGTCGGCAATTGTTTTTCAATAAACATTTTGTGTAATTTAGCTAATCGGCTAATTTTTTGCTGCGCTAGAGGAATCGACTTTAGCTGGACTAATCGTCTTAACATTGTTAAATAAATATTCCACTGCAAATCACCTCTGAGTATAGCGCTGTTCTACACATTTTGTCTACAAACTGTGTAGTGTTCGGGGAGTGAAGCGGTACCTGTGGCGCCCCCTGGTTGTGTGGAGGCCCTGTGGGCAGCTGTGAAGGGGGACAGGCCGGCGTCAGCAGCACGGTTTTACCGTCTGCGGTCGCTGGGAGCGTCTGCAGCTTCAAGTCAGGCTCCTGTTTCACCAGCAACTCCTTCCTCAACTGCTCCACCACTTTTTTCTGAGAGAGAGAGAGAGAAATTACTGGGAAATCATACATCCATTCGCTGTCACATTTTGAGGAAATGGTGATTACAGGGAAACAAATTGTTCTGAACACACTCATATGCACTTTTTCCAAGAAATAAAAATGGAAAGAC
>NW_015783041.1:0-1290 GCF_001515625.1 Sinocyclocheilus rhinocerous | reverse complement strand
TCTCTCTCTCTCTCTTTTACACCCACTCAAAAGCACAGAGCTCCCTTGCAATCAGGTCTCAGTTTTCACTATGTCTTTAGCTACTGTCCTCTTTGGTCCCAGTCCAGTTAAAAAAAAAAAAGTAAAACAATGTATAAAGCAAGTGCTATGTGAGGTCAGCCCAGTTTAACTGACGAATACATAGTATTTCAAGGGCTGAGGCCAAGAAAGAGTATTAGGTGGCTCAGATAGGTACTCAGGCCTAATCTGGGATTAACAATGCAGCTCTGCAGATTGCTTTAAGGATTTCTCAGGTCTCATTAGCATGGCTGGGACGACCGTGTTGATGCCAGAGCTGGTGATATCTGTATAATGCCACCAATGCTTGCCACTTTTTTTCAGTGGATCACTAATCTGTGAAAGTGCTGGTTCATCAGGACAAAAATACAGCCTGGCAGCATAGAAAAGGTGTTCCCACAATGTAATTATACACACGTAAATAAATTAAGACAATAAATAACACATTTTAATATTATTTTCAGAAAAAGTTGAAGAATGTAAATTACAGTGAATCATAATAAAAAGAAAAAAGTGCTATTTAGAAATAAATATGCCCTAAAGGCAAAAAGAGTAATTACAAACATTAACGTAACGTTTCAGTCTGATGTAAAAATGGCAGCTCCATTAGCCATTTATCATTGCTAATGAATATTAATGAGAAGAGAGCACTACGCTCCGCCCACGTCCACATTGAAAGCTCCGAGCTGTCAGTCATCTGAGGAGCTGAGGACTCCTGGACGCATCCTTTTTTAAATTAGTCTATTAAAAATTTGGACATCTAAGAATCACACATCATCTCAGTCTAACGAAGACTGCTAATGACAGCAAAAGTGGGTGAAACCTGATGGCCAAAAATGCAAAGACGAATTAGTTCTTTAATGATGGGATTTTACATAATACTGAGCAGGATCACCAACTGCTTCAATCAAAGAGCAACTTGAACAGGAATTTTGTCTGAATCTGGTACCCTAAATCTGTTTCCAGTTAATTTCTGACTTCTAAATATTGTTGCGTCACAGGTAAGTTTAATAAATTACATGGTTACTAGATTAGATGGTGTAAAGGATATAAATATATAAATGCTATAAACGTGTCAATTTCCCATACGAATGCTTATTTGAGTCGATAAATAAGTCTTCAAGATACTGAAATACTGCATAATGTATTAATAATAACTAAGGCTCGTAACAAATGTAAATACGTTAACAGGATTCTCTCTAGCCAGAGCGTTTCTGGCACACGTGCAGCAGT
>NW_015783040.1:0-1289 GCF_001515625.1 Sinocyclocheilus rhinocerous | reverse complement strand
TTTAAAAAAAATATTTTATCTAAAGTTTAAATAAACCGTTCCATTTGAAAAAATTTATTCCTATATGAGGCTTCACAGGGTTCAATTTTCTTTACTTCAGGGACATTGTCAAAGTCTCTAAAAAGAGCGGATTACAGTGTCACACAGACCAGCATCTCCATGACCAGCACACCCGAATACTTGAAGGAGGCCTTAGGAATGAAAAAGCCAAAATATTCCCTCTCTTCATCCAACGGTGAGCTAAAACTCAATATATAAACCTGACTTGTCCACATAACGGTTATTATGATTTTTCTTTTTCTTTTTCTTTTTGTCTCCATGTTGTTATTTTTGCAATTCCTTTATCAGGTTATGTTCCAGGGACCCCAGACTACAAAGAGAAGGAGGAAATGTATGATGAAATAATTGATCTAAAAAAGGTGAAGTTCACCTCTCGCACACTCACTCGATGACGTATAAGTGTTTTTGAGGATGTGTTTTTAGAATTTTGATTACATCAGACGGCATGTTTTCAACGAATTGGGCTTTATCCAAACTCTCATACTATCCATCCTATATGTGTATGAGGGATTAGTGGTTAGGATTACTATGTCCCAAATTATAATTAGCTAAAAATAGTATGCCAAATCTTCCTGGATGGTCTATTATTTTTGCTGGATTTTAGGAAATATATCTATGCAAGGTTTTTGAGCTAATATTACCCACAATGCAAGTGGAGGAAATGGTTCTTAAGATGTATTTTAGTATTGCACAGTTTTATCTATTAAGATGTGCTTTCCCGTCCTAGAATGTAGCTTTCCTATTTGAAGTGGAGTTATGCACACTGAAATTTCGTGTACCCATGTGTTTGCTCTCCATTTTCTCAGACCATCCGATCCCAAAAGACTGAATCGGACAAGATGAAAGCCAAGCTACGGCGTCTTGAAGAAGAAAACGCTAAGAAAGACAGACAAATCGAGCAGCTGTTGGATCCAACGAAGGTGATGAGCAAGTCACCTTTTTGTGTAAATGAGTAGCTGAGTGTGAATGCGGCCTGTTTCACACCACACGCATAAACAACACTGTAATGTAACTGCAAAAGCAGGCTGCCATTGTGCGTTCACACTTTGTAACTGAAAACAATATGATTTTTTAAATTGCAAACTTGATTGTCATGAAATCTAAAAAGCATTATTTACAGGGTGGAACATTATCAGACGTACACAGTCGTTCAAAAATCTGGGCTCAGATTTTAAAAGAAAATATCAAAGAAATTAATACTTTTATTTAGCAAGGATGCATTAAATTGA
>NW_015783039.1:0-1290 GCF_001515625.1 Sinocyclocheilus rhinocerous | reverse complement strand
TAGGCCTATGTATACACACACACACACTGAATTAAACTCTGTTAGCCCTCATTCCCAGTAAAAGTGACCTAAATTTACTCTAAAATAAATGTTGATGTTAAACATTGTAAGGTTAATATGTTTAAATATTGATTCGGGTCACAATAGAGGTAAAAGTAAAGAGTTCATAGTATCATAGTGAATATGCTGATGAAATGTCTTGTTCACTGACACTGTTAGAAAATTAATCTTTGCTCTTTTCGGTGACAGAGAGAAGTGTTAGCATTGATTCTGATTCTCAGTTTGTGCCAGGTTTAATCACATTGCTGTGTAATTTATCTATTCATCTAAAGAAAAAAAAGGCAGATTTAGCCAAACTATAGAAGACCGTGGGGAGTTTGTAAGAAACTTTTTTTTTTGCAGTTCGGTGGCACAGAAATGACACGCTTCACCTTTAAAAACAAATGACAGCCTTAGGCACCTTATGGAGAGTATGGAAACCATCATAACATCTTACAACTTTTAATACGCTTTTCCCATCTGATAGAAAGTCAAAAAAAAAATTTTTCAAAATAAAAAAATCAAAACCCACGTTTCCTTGTGTTTGCATGTCTTTACATGGTATAATTAAATATTTTTTGTTTGTTAGTATGGTTTAATCTCTTCAATACAACATCAGGGCATTTGTTTAGAAATTAAATTAAATGAAATGAAAATAGTTTTTTGCAAATATAATCCAGGGTCCCTGGATGCTGATGGCAATCGTTCAGCTGGAGTGAGAGCGGCTTCAGTATGACGGTGTTCCCTAGTGGCCTTTGACCATTGCATTGATGTTGGATTAACTTTTTAGGAATAACAACACTTGCAAAAACCTCAGATGGCGCCAACTTTGGAATGACATGCAAAACCGCCAAATATTATCCTTATATTGTAATCACTCACAGGTTGTAATTGCTGCTTTACACGTTCATTGTGTCTTGTTTAACTGTATGCATGACCACATAACATGTATTATAATATAGCAGTATTTTAATGCCATATGGATGTTACTTCGATACATTATTTGCTTTTTTTTCTTTTGGACAATAACTACTGATCACGTAAAGAAGACAAACTGTGTTAAATGGCGAATGTAAAAAATTGAGTTCAATTGAGTCTGATGATGGCATATTGCAAAATAACGTTTTAAAATTAATTTTAGTTAATTTTTATTGGATTTGAGCATTTTATTAAAAACCTTCAGTATAAAATGCATTAGAAATAGATCATCAATAATTCTCTTCACTTATCCATCATCATGGATGTATTTTT
>NW_015783038.1:0-1290 GCF_001515625.1 Sinocyclocheilus rhinocerous | reverse complement strand
CACTAGCATGATGAGAGAGAAGAAAAGGGGCACCAGCCAAGCATCTGTCAGGAAGGGGTGCTCCTCGTCCTCCGTATCCTCCATAGAGGAGTTTCCAATGGAGATGTTCAGCAGCTCACTTGAGTTCCGGTCTTCACTCGGAAACATAATTTTAGGCTTGGGAAAGACCTTGAAATAAGATGAAAAAATTACAATTTCTTCTTTCTGACAGCGACAAAATCCTCATGCCCACCAATCCGATTAATTTTAAGAAAAAGCCATTCGAATCTGGTGTCTTTTCATAAACTTCATGCTAGTCACTGAGGCAGTTTTTCAGATAGAAGGGTATTTGAAGGAGACGGCTGCCACAATTTCTCTTCAGCTCTTTGAAAAAGGAGCCCTGCGTGCAGTATCCACTCAAAGGCAGAGTGGATTTGCTCTCATTGGTTTTATACACAGCCCGCACACACGTGGGCAACAGAATGATTGTAGAATGAAAAACTGATGTCAGGTCGCCTAGCAACAATTTTAGGGCTCTCTCTCTCTCATTCCACCGCTATGTGTGTGCAGAGAGATATAAATGTAAAATATAAATGTGGTATTTACCCTCCAATAAATGCAAAATGATATAAATGCAAAATATAAATGTGGTATTTACCCTCCAATATACACATAGCCTAAAGATGTGCAAACCTGTGCAATCAAAGAGATCAATGTGATTCAGTTTGTTCTACTATCACACCACATATTTCTAACCTAGAAATTACTGGCCACAACATGGAAAGATACAATTACTGCTTCTTGGGACGGTGCTCTTTGCATCACCGCAAATTGCCATAGGGGATCTCCTTTGTTGAGTCCAGGTTACTTTTTTTCTTACTAAATGCTATATATGCACTCTTAGAGCAAATCGAACCAAATTCAGAGAAAGGATGAGCAATTCAATCAGACTTAAGGTCTGGGAGAATGAGCTCACAATCACGGTTGAATCACACACTGACTGCTCAGATAAGAGCACAGTGGTACCGCTGAACACTGATGAAGACATGGAGCCCGAGCACTCCCACAATCTCTATTCAATATAATTCAACACTTCAGTTTGCTTGCTCTTCATTGCGTTTTTTGACCCCTACACAATGAAGCCTTTAATTGCACACATTTAATGTACAAAAAATGCTTATTATAATCAGCACTTTGTTTGTTTGGAAAAGGTAAGGTAAAAAGGTAAAAGCCCAGAGTTTCTGAGTTGGCGAGAAAACATGTCGGACACAATGGATGCAGCATCTGTATTGATGGTAAATTTGTTGAAAT
>NW_015783037.1:0-1289 GCF_001515625.1 Sinocyclocheilus rhinocerous | reverse complement strand
GATGCTTGAACCAGCCTGACCAGTCAAATGACTGAGAACTAATGCGAGTTCTGAGGATGTTCTAGTATGAACACATTAGAATGAATGAGGCTTGTGTGAATAACAAACGAATGCTGAGGGTCTGATTGTAAGGTATCTGGGCTCCCAGGTGTGATCCCTAGTGTCAGACTTTGACACAATGTCAAAGTGACTGACTGAAAGAGAACTCAGAATGACAACAAATGCATCTGATACATTTGTCTTGTAACTTGTGCATAACATGTTGTGTCTGTAACCAAATAGAATTCAGTTTTTATAACTGAGCAAACACAGTGTGACTAACAGCAAGAGATGTAACTCTCTGCTGTGGATTAAGCAGTGCCACCTCACTATATAAACTAAGCAAATGAGCTGGCACAACAACTAATGGTGAGATGTCCTAATCTCCAATTTAATAGTAATTCTGATTCCTGTTACATATTTTATATTTTTGTATGTTTTGTTTAATATAAAAAATACAATAAAAAAACACAGAAGAGATTTTAGTTGAATATACACAGTTTAATAGATGACAGCTATGGGGTTGCATATGCATCCCCAGTATCAGAAAAAAATATAGAGAAAATCTGAGACTGTGAAATCTCATTGAACAATGTAAAACCTGGGTCTGCTATATGAACTGGCTATAACTCAGTATACAACTTAAATATTTTAAAATATTTTTCAACACATCATTCCTGTTCATGTGTCAACGCCCCTTTCATTTGCTTACACAGTGAAACTGAACTGATCTACACTAGCCTATAGACTGTAATGTCAAGTACTTGTATGTCATTTACTTCTTATCTGAAGGAGACGTGCAGGAATTCCCGAAGCATGGAAAAGGGATGCAGCGTCTCGTTCCCCTTCTCAGGGACCCATGCTATCCTAGCGGAGCTCTGGCGAGCAGATGCCTCAATGAAGATGACTCTCTAAAGAGAGGGAAGGACTGGCGACACTCGCAGTAGATGTCCGAGCTTTAGGAGTGGAGGCCTCAGCATGACGACTCTCTAAGACGAGAGGAGGCCAACTACACCCCATGCTCAGGACATCTTAAAAGGAGGCTCAACTCACCTACAACTCACAGATGCTGTCCTAGTGGAGCTCTGGTGAGCGGAGGCCTCAATGAAGATAACTCTCTTTATAGCAAGAGGAGGCCTGAGAATTAGACAGATGAACAATAGAACAATAGTGTTATTTGAGTAAAAAAGAGGAGCCAAAAAAGAAAAAACTTCCTGATTGACTCATCTGTGCTCTGCCTACAACCCCCA
>NW_015783036.1:0-1289 GCF_001515625.1 Sinocyclocheilus rhinocerous | reverse complement strand
AGAGAAAGGAAAATTTGAAATCGCATCATATGACCCCTTTAAGGAATACTGCACATACGGTTTCATGGCCAGTAAAAAAGAAAGAAAGAAATACTTAAACCAGTAAATAACTAATCAACTTTCTGAAGTCACTGGCCATTGGCATGTGTGGCAAAAATGTTTTATAGCCTGGTTGCAGCACTATAAAGATTTGTAAGCAATGATCAGTAACAATTCAGTGTGCAAACAAATGCAAGGAAGAACACTGATCACAATTCAGTATGCAAAAGTTACAGTTTACATATTACATTACTGTAGGTTAAGGATACACTATGATTTTTGCCCATGATTTGTAGTTTAGACAAGTCAATGCTAGTTACTGAAAGTCATAGCCAGTGTGCAGATTTTGGGCAGTGGACAGCATAGTGCAAATACCATCCAGTCTGAGGATATCAACATGTTTAATATTTTGAGCCACTTTTAGAACATGTACCTTACTGCAATCTGTACAGGGTACAATGACCATGTCTACTCACCTGACCACCAGCTTGTTTGACAGAGCCAACTAATGCAGGCTCCTATACATACATGTTTGTTTTCATCTGTCATCATCTGGCATCTTCTGGCAATGAGGCACATGTGGGCTGTGTTTGGAAATGATTCGGAATGATGATCTGTGTATGATCTTCGGTTGTTTATTGCGTGATACCCAGTTTTTCCTTTATAACCATTTACAAGTCAGGAAGCGTATGTCTGATGCCTAGTGTTTTAAATTATGTTCAGTTTTGTGTGTGTGTGTAGCGTATTCCAGTCTTTATATTCAGCAAGGTGAAAATTCTAGCAATGATTCTAGTTAAAAATTCACCACTTCATGTAATATTTGTGTTTTATGTGTCCTCATGCTTAGAGTCATTACTCAAGTCTCTTGCGCAGTTCTTTTCGTGTGGTGCATGAGCTACAGCGGTTATTGGAGTTGTCGAGCTACAATCTTGACACAATGCATAATTGAAAGATTAAGTACACATTTTGCTAAAATCGGGCTGATACAATTTAACATTAAAAAGATTGTTTTAATCTTTCTGTAATCAAACTGATAATTTAAAAATTTACACTTATTTGTTTTACTTTAATGCATATAAATACACTCAGTGTAAGTAAGACTTTCAATTAAGACATATTAATACTTATTTGTAATTAAAACTTTTAAGTAGTTTTTTTCTGAAAAAGTGAATTTCACTTTATCATACTTTTGATAAAGAGAAATAATATACAGCGGGTAAAATAAGTATTGAACACATCACAATTTTTCT
>NW_015783035.1:0-1289 GCF_001515625.1 Sinocyclocheilus rhinocerous | reverse complement strand
TTGCTCCCTGGCAAATGACTGACAGACAAATAACTCAACTGACCCATGACATATAGATAAAAGTGACTTCAGAGGAGTGACAGACAGAAATTCTTCACTTGCCATTCTGGTTCACCAAAGTCAGACACACTATGTAATTTCTGGTGTCCTTTATGATTGTTTCTTGTCAGCTTGTATATTGTGACCCCACTGAGATTGTAACCCAACTGAAACCCAAACTGAAACCCAATCAAACCACTGAGCTAATGTTGCAGATGTTGTGTGTGGTATATATAAAGGACCTCTTTTCTAAAATATAAAGACAGTTAATTACATATTTTAATAATAGAAAAAAAAACAGTGTGATATAAAATAATTTGTACTGTGTAAAGAAAAAAATATGTGAGACATTGCAAAGACTACAAAATGTCTAAAGTTAAATAACTGGCTTTGCAAATTGTTTTAATATTCTCAAACATATTTCATCATCTTAAGGTAACACGTTACCCTTGGCCTTGACAGCTCTAAAAATTATTTTGCAAAATCTTTTTTTCTCTCAATGTTTTTTTTTTTTTTTGCAGATCCCCTGAGTCTCCACGGGCCTCCATTTGAAAACCTTTGCACCCAGCAATTCAACATTACCATTTTTTCCTTGAGAAAATGTTTTTTTTTTACAATCAGATTGCAAAAATCGCAGTGTGCACTGGGTTTAACCCCATACGAGCACACGCACAGAATAACTCACTAATAGCTCATAGGCTATAGCTCATAAAGCCTGGAACGAGGTGGATGACGTCTTGCAGATTAAGACATAGATTAATGGATGGCCTTCTGTGACATTAGTGGAGGCAGAATTATGAGTCGGTAATTGAGGATCCTTCAGCAGGAGCAGAAGGACTAGATGATATGAGACCAGAGGGATGGAGCAGCTGGATGAAGCTTCTAGCCTTAACAAGGAGAGAGAGAGAGTCACAGGGGGAATCAACTTCTCTATGCAACTATCTTTGGCTGCAGCTTTCAGCTCTTCCCCATCTCTATCCTTCACTTCCTTTATCTTTGTCTCATGGACACAGGTTATAGCACTCTTTTTTACACTTACCAATCTTTAGGAAGATGAAGTAAAGGTGGGGGTTACACAAGAAAGCAAGACACAGTTTCACAGATGGAGAATTAACAAGAAAGCGAAGCAACAATAAAGACCGACAGTGAGAGAGAGAATATGTGAGGAGGAAAATATATGATCTAGCTCAGGGCTGTCCAAACTGGGTCCTGGAGGGCTGGTGTCCTGCAGAGTTTAGCTCCAACTTGCC
>NW_015783034.1:0-1288 GCF_001515625.1 Sinocyclocheilus rhinocerous | reverse complement strand
AATTAATGACATCATTTTCATTTTTGGGTGAACTAACCCTTTAAACACCACCCCTCCACAATCGACTGCAAGCTTTCATTCATCTCATCTCAACATCCAGCCAACAACTGATGGATACAACCAAGTCCCTGCTGTTTTTTCCCAATAATTTGTTACACTCAGATGTACAGTACGTTGTGCACAGTATGGAAGAAAAGATCTGTCACTACATCTGTTTCATTGTGACTTTAAAGAGATTCTGTGTAATGAATAGCAAATAAACTACAGAAATCACATTTAACCATTATTAGAACTAAAATGTAAATCACAGATAATTGATTTCCATGTCTGTAACTGGCTTGCTTTCATCCTAGTTTTAGATGCACTCTGACGTCGGCTGTTTGTGTTTGTGGATGCCTAGTTATTTGGATAAGTTGACTTGTGATTGATCAAAGTGACGGTGCTTGCTGATCAGACAGGCTTTGTATTGGTTTAGAATTTTGTCTGCCTTTGATGCTGCAATTTTGATTTTGACTTTCCTCACCCTTTGATATATGCCTTATGATTTCAAAATTTCTTTTCCACAGACCTTTTTTTCCTTTGCACCTGTTCACTGTAGAATATAAAAACAAAGATAAAGGAGGACATGCTCATGAATGTTTGCCAAACTTGTCCTAATTCCTGGTTTGGGGCATCTGTCTGGCCTGGTGGACTCAATGGCCCCTCACCCCCAACACATTAGATTAATGACCGGATCATTATCTTTCAGAGAGCTGTAGTTATACACACAAAAATGGGGCAGACTGTAGGAGAGCTCGCTTGCTTCATACTGCTCATGTACATTAACAAACACTCACTGTTTGGAGTGCGGGTATGCTCCGCAAGCTCATTGATTAGTGAAAATGTTGTTGTGAGTTTACTTGCTCACAGTCAGGACCTGTGTTGCCTCTTCTGGCTATCAGATTGGGGCTAAACATTGTCACCTGCTTGCCTACAAGAAGCTTTCTTCCTTCTGTTGAATTGGAATCGGCCGCCGGGCACACCAATCTGATTATTTTTCAGGGGAAAACAACTCGTTCCTCTCTCAATCGCAACTGATTCAACCTCCCACATGAAAGTTGTCAGCCTTGACAGTTGGCTCTTAGCAGCCCTTTGCAGTAAATCCACATGTGTATCTGCCCCCTGAAAGAAGCCACACGCTCTCACAAACATGTGACATACGCTGTGCAATAAAACCCAGACAAAGGCTCAAAAATGATTAAAGGGTTCACCCAAAAATGAAAATTAGCCTGTGTTTTACTCACCCTCA
>NW_015783033.1:0-1289 GCF_001515625.1 Sinocyclocheilus rhinocerous | reverse complement strand
AGCAGCGACTGCAACTACTGGTACATGGCACGCATTCTGGAAGAGTCACAGTTGCCATAGAGACACTTACCCATGCATTAGCGGCTAAAACAAACGCAGGCCACACAGAGACAGAAAGGGGGGTCAGATATTAGCAGAGCAGGTATGAATCAACACCCACCCAACAGGCCTTAAATCACCCAGCAGGGGTGTATCACAGTATTTTCTCCCTTAATTAACATTTAGACTGTTTCAGCCGGTGAGGTTTTGCGCACTGAGTTACGAGACGCTGAGTCTTTTGACATGTTTGTCAGCATTTAATGAGTCAGTGTCATAGTGTGGTGGACAAACCTTGGCTAGACTGGCTGTGAAAAGCACACATTCAAACAGCTCGCCCATTTTCTGCAAGAACTCGTCAACGTGAGGTCTTTTGAGCACATACACCTACGAGGGGAGATATTGTGATACACAGAGCCATTTGAGTCAGTTTAAATGATAAAGTGCTCATAATGCATATAATAATAATATAAAAAGTTATAAAAAAAAGTATTATATAAAATATAATACATAATACAATAATATGATGACAGAGCCATTTAAGTCCATTTTAATTGATAGTAAATGTTCATAATACATATAATAAAAATTTAGAAAAATATAAAATAATACAATACTAAGCAATTTAAGTCAAATTAAATGCTAACACATTTATGCTAAAATATTTACAAAACAAAATAATACAAAAAATATGGTGAAACACTGAGCCATTTATGTAATTTAAATAAAATAAATTTGCAATTAAATTGGTAAGGACTTATTAAATATATTCCTTACAAATCTTTATAATATAAAGCATAATAGTAAAATCTTTATAAAACCATACACTATAAAATATGAAAATGTATAATACATATGACAATAGTAAAACCTGTTTTATTTTTTTTTAAACAATACATTCTAAGATATACGAAAATGTATATAATTTGTATATAAAGTATTTTATAATACATATAGTAATACAATTTACAAAAATATATAATATTGTGATACACATCCATTTAATTTAAATAATGAACAATCTTTATCATCTTTATAAATCTTCATAAAATAAAACATTACAATAATAGTAGATCTTTATAAAATAATACACTATAAAATATAATATAATAATACAAGTCATGCTGTTCTTCAATCTGAATGTCAAAACATTAGGCAGGCACAAATCAAGCACAGATGATCTGCTTCAGCTCCATGAAGACAAACGGCTGCCACCTAGTGCAAGTAATCATGAATAGGCCTCCCAGGACAGA
>NW_015783032.1:0-1289 GCF_001515625.1 Sinocyclocheilus rhinocerous | reverse complement strand
ACCTACGGCGTAACACTGAAGTCACTGAAAAATACTCACCACTACACACAGATCATTTCTCAATATATATAAATATTATTAATTGAACAATACTATTTGATGAACAATAATAACCATTATACAAGCATAGGAAGTTTGCAGAATAGGAAATAGACAAGCAAACAATTCAGAATTTAAGTTAAATAAAAATACAAAGTTATGAAGCTGAGCACTCAGCCAAAATGACTTGCCCAGTAACAAATAACAGATTCATTAAACCAAAGATTGCCTGTTAGATATACCCCAAATTAATTATATATCTCATGTTTAACCACTATACAGAGTAATCATAACCAACAGCGAATGTCAGAAGGACTTGCCGATATAAGGCTGTTCTCAGAGAGATACATGAGCACTGACTGCATGGTGATAACCCAGACTTCACAACTCCAAAAATGTCAGAGCAAATTTTCAAATAGGTGCTATCTTCATAAACTGCAGATTTGAGGTTTAAACAACTACATTTTGACCTGAAAACAACAACAAAAAATCTTAAAATTACATTCTGTGAAACAACAACAGTAGTATTTCAAAAATTATAGTGGGTTTTCTCCACCATGACCACACTCTGGGAGAAATGCTGGATGTCTAGAACACACAGACACACACAGTCCAAGTGCTGATACTGGTTCAAACCACAAAAAATAATGTTATTAAATAGGGGAAAATAAATTTTTATTTATGAGACGGGAATATGAATCTTCGTTTAAGAAGTCTTTTAACAGACACAATGAACTCCTCAGTCATGAATGTGTAGATTATAGGGTTAAGCATTGGAGGAAGTGCAGAAGTCAGAGAAAGATTAATGATCCTTGTGTTCGTGTTAATAAAGGGCCAAAATGCATATGTAAAAGTGATGGGTACATAAAATATAGCCACTAATATTAAATGAGCAGAACATGTCTTTGTGGCTCTTTGACGGTCTTGTGGGGTTGTGATTTTGAACAATGTCACAGCTATGCATGTATATGAAAAGATAATAAAAGCTACTGGAAACCCAAGGATGATTGCTGGGAACACACTGGCTATCACAGAGCTTAGGAAATTATTGTTACAAGCTGAACGATATATTGGCCCATGGTCACAGTAGAAACTGTTAACAGTGACAATAAATTTGCAGAACGAAAGTCTGCTCATGAAATTTACTCCAATGATTGTTAATAATAGTACTAGTGTCCATGAAGCACCAATTATAACAAGCATTAATCTGTGGGTCACAATCATATGATACCTCAGTGGTAATGAAATAG
>NW_015783031.1:0-1285 GCF_001515625.1 Sinocyclocheilus rhinocerous | reverse complement strand
CCCCCAACAGGATGCACTCCACACTGCTATAAAACAAAAATTGTGAACAGCTGGTAAGCACAGCTTGGTTTTTATTCCAGGTTTGCAACACGACAGTACTGACAGAATGCCTTCTTTATAAAATAAAGGGATGTATCTTATTACCTTTTTGAGTTTCTTTTGGTGCATTTTGGGACTGGGTCTAGTTATTTTCTCTTCTGAGTTGCGGAGATCGTCACATAATGGCCTCAAACCGCTTCGGCTGAACGCCGCTGTCGACTCGTAACGCTCCACTGACGACAGCATGAAAGGCTCTGCTAAAGATGCTACCCAGACAACACAGAAAACTATAGTGGAGAAAGTGAACAGGGCTGGAGAAAACAGCACACATCACTCAATCCCCACTTTAAAGGCATTTAAAAAAATAACTCAAGGGACTTATGCTGTATGTAAAATGTTATGCATATACATTTGAAGTCGTTGCCAGTGCATGGGCTGCCCAGTTTGTCAAGGCTGAAAGCTTTCAAAGTGATAGCTTGTATAAAACAGCCCACTTGTCCTCATTCTGTCCTGAAAGAATGGTGCCAAAATCACACAATTGTGTAAAACAATGGTGAAAATATGCATTTGACCACAAAGCCACATACCTGCTGCCATTGATTTTATTAAGTCAAGTATCAATTCATCAGAGGGTAAAATGTCTTAGTGCTAACGTATATGTGCAGGACCGCTAACAGGCATTAAGTGCTAATTGTGTACCTAGGAAAGAGCATGAAGGATGTTTTCAGACTAGCGGCCTAATGGTACAATTGATGTGAGTAAATAAACCCATTGCCTCTTCCATCTGTTTGCACCATTGTGAGGTTATCAAGCCTGGCAAGGAGATACTTAAACTTCATGTTGCTTAAGTGATTGAAAATGCTCTCATTATTTACTCACCTTCATGTTGTTCCAAACCCATATGTTGTTACTTTTTTCCATGAAACACAAAATGAGAATTGTTGATGAATTTTTACATAATGACAGAGGTAGATTCCAAACTGTCAGAAGCCATACACTATCATTCAAAAGTTGGGGGGGAGGGGGGGTAATATTTTAAATGTTTTAAAAATATGTCTCTTATGCTCACCAAGGATGCAAATATACGATTAGAAATACAGTAAAAACAGTAATATTGTGAAACATTATTATTATTTTAAATGCTTGTTTTTTATTTGAATATACTTTAAATGTGTAATTTATTGTTTTGATGGCAAAGCTGAATTTTTTCAGCATAATTACTCCAGTCTTCAGTGTCACATGATCC
>NW_015783030.1:0-1289 GCF_001515625.1 Sinocyclocheilus rhinocerous | reverse complement strand
TCAAAGTCATTACACATGTGTACAGAGGTGATTAAAAATGTGCATTAAGACTTGAAATGTGTTTCAAAAGACTGCTTACTGTGAGATTACATACATTTGGATCATAAAGCTGCCAGTTGGGGAGGGCCTGTAGAGAACAGTGTATGTGAATAGTGACTTACTTGTTTTATATATAAGGAAAATAACTGCAAATTTAATAGGGATGGGTCAGATATAGTCAGCAAGTAATCCAACAACTGACTAGCTGACTAGTAATCTAGATTTTTTTGCAAATGAGTGGTGAATCAATCAGAAATTTCCCCTCTTATTCAATTAAAACTTTTATTTTAATTAATTGTATTTTTGTTGATAATTGTAATAATTATTTCTTATTTATATATTCATTAATTATTCCCATTGTTTCATATTTTAATTGCTTTAATTTTATTTTCTTAATTTTCATAATGTCATTTTATTTTCAGTAGAATTTATTGATACTTTCATATTTTATTTTCAGTCAGTTTATTTTAATGAATAATTTTCATAATTAGTTTGATTTTCATATTTTTTATTTCCATATTTTAATCATTTCATAATTCTTCATTTGATTTAATTTTTGTTAGTTTTGATATTTTTTTATCTTTATATTTTAATTGTTTTTATTTTATTTTATTTTATTTATTTATTTTTTTTACTATTAATTATCATGGCAACAGCTTGCTGTGCATTAAATCAAACTTTAAATTAGATTTAAAAAATATTTAAATTTAACCTCTTTAAAATACCACTCCTAAAACCATGCACATTAAGGTCAATTTTCAAAATATAATAGCTAAATCTTAGGTAAGAATACATATAGATAAATAATAATAGATAAATAAATAATCAAAGTATTTAGTCTTGATCCTAGTTTTCAACAAACATGAGTATTTCACTGCAAACCACAAACTGCTGAATTATCCATACTCAATACACAACGCATTTGATCTGAAAGCTGTGAGATTGTTGTCTAATTTTGAAGCGCATCTTGTTTATATATGCATCTGTAAAAGAGTCTCTGCGGTTTGCTGCACTGTGAAAGGTTGCAGAGCGTGATGCACAGGGCAGCCGAACCTCCTGCAATGTTTATAAAACATGGGCTCTGCCCACACGTCAACCCCCCCAAACACTTCCCACACAAAAGCCAATGAGAGAAATTATTGCACTACAAAGCAGTTGTACACTTTTATGGCATTGATGCGGAGGCTACCTCCCGTCGGCCAGAGCATCTGCTTCACTGTAATCGCTCTCAAAGCAATAAAACGGACTAA
>NW_015783029.1:0-1289 GCF_001515625.1 Sinocyclocheilus rhinocerous | reverse complement strand
AAAAAATAGAAGAAATAGAAATAGAAAAACAGCCTGTTTTAGGGTCATAGAGAATGTGGAAAACGTAACGTCACTACTACAAACTACATTACGACTGTTTTTGGTACAAGAAACATTGACTGACATTATAAGTGGGCTTCGGGTGTCTTATCTTTCATCCAGTAACTTTTTACCAATAAAAGCATGATGTATGCTGTCAGTCTGTGGATTTTCTCATTTTTATGCATCCCGTCCACAGGCTTTTGTATACTAGTTTTGACCTTGCGTTGGCGGTATATCTTGAGGAGATTACGGAGTTTGGAGACCTTGCTAAAGGAATTGCTCTGACCCTGAATAGATAAAACCAGAGAAAATAAACAGAAATGAAGCGCACAAACATCCTTAAATCCTCAGCCAATCAGTTCCTCACCTGGGTAATCCACTTTGAACGAGCGCCAGCCACCACTTTTTGACAGCCACAGATCAACCTGCCTGATAAACCCGGAGAATTATTCCTGTTAATGCATATGTGAATAGTTGTGTGTGTTTGTGTAAAAGTAGAGCGTTCATGGCAATGTCAACATCTCAGTTGGGTTTTAAAAAAAACCTTCTGGTGTAGCGCACAGGAGACTCGACTTTAGCATGGCATTAGTATGTTGCTAAGATAATCAAGTGATCGTCTCAGCTTTAAAATGTATAGAATGTGAAAAAAGGGGTAAATAGAACATTTCTAACTCTTTCCCCACCATTGACAGAATTTTCTGGCTTTCCATGTTTTTCTGTGCAAGCTTTGGGGGTGCATAGAAGCGATCTGCTCCATCTATGTTTTGAGCCAATCTGGATGTAGCTTTTGACAAAATTTTTATTAGTATTTTTTAAGAAACTTACCTACATTCAAGTGTTAATTAAAAAAAAAAGCATGAAGTTAAAATAAAATGTTAAAATAAAATTAATCTATAAATTAAACATTTTTTTTGTTTGACATACTGCGTTCTGCATTTTCATACAACTAAATATTCTGGGGACAATGAAAGTTTTGTTAAAATGATCAAAAAGGCTGGCGGTGGCTGGCAACTTTAAAAAACAAAAAAAAAACCTGATGGGGAATATTATTATTTTTATTTCTTTTAACTTTTAACTTATCCTCCAGCTCAGTTATTGTAAACTAAAACTGAAATAAAAATGAGCTAAATAGTAATATATAAAACAAAAACTAGCCCGACAAAAATATAATGTAACAAAAAATATATACAACATAAAATGAAAACTGAAAATATAAAAATAAAAGCTAATTCAAAATAATAATAAAT
>NW_015783028.1:0-1285 GCF_001515625.1 Sinocyclocheilus rhinocerous | reverse complement strand
TTTTGATGTAAGTACATAGTAGTTAAGGCCACTTAATATAAAGTATATAAAATATAAAATTCATTTTGTTTTTTTGAAAACCTATATCTCAAATGTAAGCCATGTTTTACAGTAATTTTACAGTTAAAACAGTTAACTTAGAAATTGCCCTACCCTGCTTATCTATCTATCTATCTATCTATCTATATGTCTGTCTTTAATACAACTAGTTCAAATAGTTCAAAATTAAGGCAATCAGGCTATTTGAACACTTTGTAGTTGTCAATCCTTAGTGGAACATGTGCATTACTGTGATGTAGTTATGACTACTGCAACTACTGTAGTTACAATATGCAATAAAGTTCATATACCCTTCTTTTAAGTGTGACATAATTGTCCAGATATGTTTTGGGTTCACTCTATAAATTCACATAAAATCTTAACAAACTACTGTCTGTCAAGTGTTATCACACAAAGACAGCTAAAGAAAAAAAAAAGAGAAAATCTATAAAAGTAACCATTAATCTAGCTTTTTCTTTCACAGAAATGTTCACAGGAACATTCGTTTCTGTATCCTATCCTCTTTTTTACTCTGTCTCCATTAGCTATCAATAATCATAAAGAATCTTAGTTGAAATAGGGCAGAGCTTGACTGGGTCGGTGCCTTCTCACTGTAGGACTAGAATAACAACGTTCTATTCCCGGCAGGGGGCCGATCAACAGTGGCATCAATCAGTGTAATAGGAACACGCCAGGCTTTGCCATTAATTGTGCGGCTGGGCATGCAGAAGCACAATTAGAGCAGTGGAAATTAGGCCATGTGTTTAGCAACTTGTAGGGGTCATGCTGGCACTCATATGTCATGTAGCCAGCTGGTGGGATGTGTAGAGTCAGTACGGGGTCTTTCTGCACTTCTTTGACAGTATGTTCAATATGTTTAGCGTTATTCTTCCGGTAATGTATGGAAAACATGACACTGTGGGTCACAGGATCTGTTCTCCTACTTCCCACTCACTTCGACTCATTCCACTAGAAGCATTTTTTTTCCTTTTAGAACTATTTTTGTTGTTAGCATTTTTGCCTGTATTATTAGGATGGAGAGAGATAGAGGGGGCAGGAAATGATGGAATATAAGGGAAGAACAGCCTCCAGACGTTGTTTAAGCTGAACTTGAGGGAACTGAACTTCTTTATTTCTTTCTTTCTTTTAGATTTAAATGTTAATTTAAATTTTTTTAGTTTTTAGTTGCAGTATTTTTTTCCAGTATAAATTACCACTAATTATACAACATTTTCCAGAAATATTA
>NW_015783027.1:0-1289 GCF_001515625.1 Sinocyclocheilus rhinocerous | reverse complement strand
AGAGGAGGGGGAAAAGTTTGGTTTCTTTAGCCGGCAGGATGGGAGAGGGTCGGCGATGTTGTCGGTCCTTATTAAAACGATGATGCATAAAATACGATATTGAAGCTCGTACAGAAGGCTCGGTACCGATTCCCCCGGTGTATTTTAGGACGAGGAAAGGATTTTCGGCGGTCGAGGGGCTTCGTGAAGTCCAACAGCTCAACACCTGAAGTCAGGCCGTGGACTTCAAAGCAGCTGGATCCACAGAACGCGCTCTGGGACTAGCGCTGAGATGCTCTATAGCCTACTTTTCGCTACGCCGTTTTGGAGCGCTTTTTTTGCCTCTATAAGAATATATATTTTTAAAAGCTTTTTCAAATTCGTTTTTTTTCACTAAACGTACACTGTTGGTTTGAGCCTGAAAACAATAGTTGGTAAAACGGACAATCATCAGGTAAGGGAATTAATTGTGCATTTTGACAATGCCACTGCATGTGTGAACTAGAACGGCCCAGAGGACGTGATTAATTTTGTTTCAATCTTTATATTTGTGTGTGTGTGTGTGAAATGCAGAGAAAATGTCAGAGGTATCTAAACTTTCTGATAGTTGCGTAGATGAAACAGAACATTAAATGAGTTCTAATATAATATAAGAAAGCACAAATTTATGAAATTTTCATCATGAAATAGAATTTATATATTTATTCATTTATTTTTACAAAAAAAAAAAAAACTAAGTTTAAGCGCTTTGAACAGATACTCGTAAAAAGTGCAATAAAAACAGTTTCTTTAAACGTAGCCTATTCCAAAAGTAAAATATTAATATTCCATCCCACGTTTTACTGGGACAAATCAGATGTATAGAAACACATCTTGTATTAAAGTAGGCATCTGAATGGACTGCAAAACATTTCAAAGCGGTCATTTAGATATGAACACCACGCTACCGTCTCATCGGGATTACACGGACCTCGCCACAGGTCTAATGCATAAAATTATGACATGCGTTCGAAGCGACTCGCAGGCTCAAACTCTCCGATTAGTAAAGGCAACAAACAAACGTCCTTTCCGCCGCTGTGTAATGGTTTGTGAGCGCCAATAAGTGTCTTCTATTCAGAAGATTACAGTCATCTGTGATAACTGCAAAATAATTAAAAAAACAAAAACAAAACGCCCGGGGGGAAACGGAGGTACACTCGGACCCAACCATCAGCAAATTAACGTGAAAGTATTAGAAGGACTAAGGGAGGACGTCAGCTGTCAAAACTTATTTTGCTCGTTAAATGGAGGATGCGAGGCTGCGGTGATGG
>NW_015783026.1:0-1289 GCF_001515625.1 Sinocyclocheilus rhinocerous | reverse complement strand
ACTTACTTAATGTTTCTTTTTAGTCTACTTCCACAAGATCCGTCTTCACGTTGAGTCTCCTGAAACTCTAGTGTCGGCTGTCCAGGGGAGTAACGCTACACTGCCGTGTCATTACCGCTACGAGCCTGAGCTCAGCGCGCCGCGCAAAACGCGGGTCAAGTGGTTCTGGCAGCCGGTGAGCGGCGAGGGGCAGGAGCGTGACGTCATGGTGGCCATCGGCACACGTCACCGGAGTTACGGAGACTTCAAAGGACGAGTGCGGCTCCGCCGAAGCGCCCCGGGAGATGCGTCCCTCGTCATCAACCCGCTACAGTCCGACGATACCGGCCGTTACCGGTGTGAAATTATTGATGGTCTAGAAGACGAGAGCGTGACGGTGCAGCTAAAGTTTCGAGGTGCGTCACAGATTAACTCCTATCTAAAGCAAAGTGCGTTAAAGTGACCTAAACACTATAATTGTATTACTTTAAGATGTAGTATTATATTATCAATTATATATTGTATTAATATAGTATTTATATAAAATGTTTATATTAACAATTTATTGTCTGATATTAACAACTACAAAATCTACGTAGGCCTATATTTGTAGCCTAGCCTACTTAATTTATTTATTATATAATTTATCCCCCCCAAAATTGGCAAACCCTAATTATCTAATTATTTTTAATGATCTTTTATCTTTAACAAAATGTTGCTGATCTTCAGTGGTGCATTGTGCTCTTGTGCTCCACAGGTGTGGTGTTCCCCTATCACTCCTCTAGGGGGCGCTATCTGATGAACTTTCATGAGGCTAAGGAGGCATGTGAGAAGCAGGATGCACACCTGGCTACCTTTGAACAGCTCTACGCTTCTTGGGATGAAGGGCTGGACTGGTGTAACGCTGGGTGGCTCATGGATGGGACGGCACAATATCCCGTCGTAGAGCCACGAGAGGCTTGTGGTGGCACCGAACTGGCACCTGGTGTACGGAGCTACGGCGTTCGGGACAAAAGTCTGGACCGGTTTGATGCCTTCTGCTTCACTTCGTCCATTAGAGGTAATAACGTTTGTATATATTTAGTGGAGTTTTTAAGTATCCTCATATAACTTCATCTAGTCCTGGCATATGCTAATTGGTTTCCGTGAAATCTGGTCAGACAAACATTTAAAATTTTCCATAGCTGTGCTTTAACAGGTGTTTTACTTTTTAAAATCGGACAAAGATGAATTAATGGTAATTTCGGCTCAGGATACAGTACGTGTGGCTGCAATTGCTCATTCTGGAAAATGTTCCTATTTTAAAAATA
>NW_015783025.1:0-1289 GCF_001515625.1 Sinocyclocheilus rhinocerous | reverse complement strand
AATGCAGCATTCTAAAGGAATGCATTCTAAATCACTTCTGTGCTCTTTTTTGGAGGTGGCGGGGGATAAATTAATAATAAATGGCATCTCGGGAGGGGTTTCGGGGAGAACGTTTTGCTGTTCAATAATGCCAACCTCACAAGTTCTTGTGTTTCGACAAAAATGCAATAATGTGCAAAAGTGTTGTTTGAATAATGCAGAGGCTGCATGCATAAATAGTACATTAGAAATTATTTAATTATGCCACGGAAAGCCTAGTTTGGTATTAAACAAACAAATGCAAAAAAAAGCAGAATGAGTCGACCCTGTGGCTCTGTGATCACCCAACTCCAATACTGGTACAAAAGTTCATTGTCTGATTCAGATGCATAATACACCTGTTTTGTTTTTCATTCAAGAGGCGCAGTGGCAGCAGCAGCCCTGGATCTCTGCTGTAGGTAAGATAAGACATGAAAAAGAAAAACTTCTGATTCATTCAGAAATCAAAAAAGTGAATGAGATATTGAATCCTTCACTTAGCCAATTTATTAAAAAACAATGATTCATATAGGAAAAAAACCATTGACTTTATGACATGCAGTACGCTGTATCCAAATATGCCTACTTCCATACTACACAGTAAAACATTATGGGGGAAAAAATCCAAATTCATTGTATTAGAAAAACAGTAGGCAAACATGTTGGATGTAGTACATCCAAATTTCACATATACTACCCATAATGGTCGCAAAGTAAGTTTAAATCAAAATAGTAGCGACAGTATGGGGCTTGAAACACTTGAGTCATTGAATCATTCACACAACTGTTCAAACACTGTTCAAAACACTGATTCATCCAGCGAGGAAAGGTGACTGTTTTTTATGAACAAGTCATTGAATCACTGAATCAACAGATCTCAAAAACGGAATCATTCTGGAACGAAACACCTTTGGGTTGATGCGCAAAGGTTTTACTGTGGCTTTGTTTGGAAATGTTTTTTTTTTCAGAGCAAAAACAGATAGTGACTGACAATATTGTGTCTGTAATGTAAGTTTCTCAACATTACTGACTTGTTTATTTAAGTATTGTATCACACAATCATGCTGCATTTTATTAAGACAGTGTTTATCAAACCTGGTCCTTTAATATAATAATATTAAAGTAGATTATATAAAAATATTTTTAACAATATTTTAAACCACAGACATATACAAACCAAGAAAAACTGAATTTGACTGGCAATTATCACAATTTATCTGACACTTTAATAATGCAACTTTATTATTAAAGATAGGCCTACTAATATATAT
>NW_015783024.1:0-1289 GCF_001515625.1 Sinocyclocheilus rhinocerous | reverse complement strand
CTCATCTGCAATACGTTTCCTATCAGAAGTCAAATAGACGTTTAGAGAATGTCTTTATATGCTTATGATTTAGAATGTATGTAAAACTGTCATCTTAAAAACTTCTATCAGATGTTTGTACACAGCAGATGCTTTCCAGATTGTTTTCCAAGCGATCTTTAACAGACATCTTGCAGACGTAGGCCTATGTGTGCTATTGTTTCATCAGTATTCTGTATTCAGACATCATGATCATTTGACATACTGCTTTTTTTAAAACATACAGTAAGTATACATATTTGGACACTGGTAATGTTCTTGGAGGAAGTTGTTATTATCATAGTGAACTTTTGTAAGTGTAAGATATTAAAAACAAGGACCAGACGACCCATTGCCGTTTAACCATATGGTTAACCATCAAAATCTGGCAGTAATATTTTGCCTTTGGTATTCAGTCACAGATGTCTGCATTAGCGTGACCTCAGATAAGTTCCTCAGTCGTGGAATCATAGTTGAAAAAGGAGGAATCAAACATAGCAGGACTTGTGGGAGGCGGCAGCGGAAAGAAAAGCCTGCAGCGCGTTTCCACACTCAGCCGGAGAAGCTGGTGATGTCATCAAGCGTGTCCTGGAGATTCTCCCATCGAGGAACTACAGTGAAGGGAAAGTTTATTAAAACAACTCTGAGGGGAGGGGAGAAGAAAGGAGTTGGAGAAGGAGAACTCCCAGGCAAAAACTTTATCCACGCTAGAGAGGACACTTGGAAACTCTTTCAGCAAACTGGATTACACTAAAAACACTTTTCTGTGGATTAAATGTTGCCATAATTTATTGGATTAACGATCACAGAAGGTAACATTATGTGTTTTTGATTCTGACATATCGGTAATCTTTACGGCGTTGAGGATCCTTGCAAACTCCCTGGAGATATAGATTAGGTTTTCATCAGTTATTATTTATTGAAATATGACATTTTCAGCCTATTCCATAGCTATAATTTGCAAATAATTTATTAGTCAATGTAGGCCTATTGTATGCATATTGCGTTGAATGCTTTGTAGGGATGCAAATGATAAGACAGTTTTGTTCTTTAGTATAAACTATATCATAGTCGATTTAATTCATTCCATCATTCAGATGTGCTGTTCACACCGTATTTAAGTGCAGTTGTCATTAACAGTTTTGATGTGACGCATATCACTTTGGTTTGTGGTAACCCCCCTACTCACCAACCCAGCAGTAGAGAGCCATAACGAGCGAACGCAGGGTATTCAGATCACTGCGCTTTTTAATTTGCTGCATTTTTTTTTT
>NW_015783023.1:0-1289 GCF_001515625.1 Sinocyclocheilus rhinocerous | reverse complement strand
TAAAGCTTCAGCATGTGACTCACCTCATTCCAGAGAGGAGAGAGCGCGAGGGGGACTGTCGGGAGGCAGACAACATGTCTTCATCTCTACTCTGATAAATAACTCCCACGATCTCAATAGCGACCTGAGTTTCCTACTGCCGTGTCCTGTTATTTGAACTTTGTAGAGCTGGAGAGAATGCGAATGATGTGGTTGTTGCGGTAACTATCTCATTCCTTTGCGCTTCAAAGTGCACTTCAGGTCAAAGGCTGGGCGGCATGACAGTCTACGAAATGTGCTACAGACTAGAGACTATCTGCAATAACTTTTATACTGTGGTAGTGTGGCCCAATTTTTTAAACAAAATCTGACATCAATCAGAAAACTAACTGCATCACAGAGCAAATAGCAAAATAAATAAATAAATAAAACCTTTAAAAAAAACACTTTTGAAATGCTACAAGTGATTTTAGATCTTTTTCACAACATAAATGTACTTCATGGAAAAAATTATTCATGTTGAGATTTGCTGAAGATTACATGTAACAGTGTTAATTGTTTTTTTTTTGTAATTGAATTCAATCCAATATAGGTTTATCAATATAGGTATCCAATATAGATTAAATAATGAAAAAAAAAGATATTTCAACAAAGGTAACATATTTTATTTTATATGTAATATATTGTCTATCATTAATTACAAACCAATTACAAACACTATATTCTATATTTTATATATATAAATAAAATGCAATACTACCCAAGGTTGTACCAAAAAGACTGTCCCTGATGTACTGCAAATCACTTTGAATGAAGTATACACTACAAATAATCATACGTTACCATGTCACTTTAACATTAACATTTACGAAGTGCAGGGCAACATCCAAAAACAACTGAGGCCTTTTGACTCGATTTCAAACAGACAAAACCTTCTTCCTTTACAATCACTCATAATTTTTTCCCCCAAATTCTACTGTTTCAATGGCAACCTGTGGTGCACCTCAAATTATGAATTAAGGAAGAATGTGCTTCTGTTTTGATGTGTACAGCTGGGAACACGTAGCCAGATTTGCAAAAGCAAGACAAAGTGGCAAAGCTGATTTCTTGTCCTCCGTTATTTGCCAGGCAGAAGGTATTCTGCCTCTTTTTTGTGAGTGACTACATTTAAAGGCTTTGATTTTGTGTGGGCAATGGAAGTCATGAGCAACAACATAATCCCGCATTAACACAATATTTAATGGCAGAAATATGAATGGAAAGACACAGGTTTGTGCTGCCTGGTGGTTGATGATAAAACCCCTCATTTT
>NW_015783022.1:0-1289 GCF_001515625.1 Sinocyclocheilus rhinocerous | reverse complement strand
AGTAGCCCAGGCATTGTTTAATCCAGATGGCGTAATCACAACCCTTTTGCTGTGTCTTCCTCTTCCTATTCATACAGCCTCCTATTAATATCCTGATCCCTCACTATCCTGTCAGCAAGTAAGACTTGAACAAACACTGGGACAAAAAAGGAGAGGGAGAGAAGGAGGGAAGAAAAAGGAAAAAAAGTAGGGGATCCCCAACATGAAGAACAACAGGATGGAGGAGAGCATGTCATACGGTCAATTACGGGCAGGAGGATCTCTGCGTTCAGAGAGAGGAGAGGGGTTGAGTTCCGGACTGAGGAAAAGCAAGTCCACCGTCAACCACTTTCACAGACGCCATATTTACTGCCGTGGAAGAGCAGCTTTACGGCTCTGTGATTCAGCCATTTGTGACTGCAAATGGGACTCAAAGGAAAACAAAATCTTCAAAAGAGCAAGACAAAGTGAGAGAGAGAAACAGGAGAAGATAGCTCTGAAACCTTTTTTGAAATATTTGTAAGTTCCACAACAGGAGCAGGTGGCTCCTTCATGTCTGTCTTTATGAGCAAAAATTAACTTACATTGCGAATGTGTTTAAATAATACTTTCAAAAGACCACAAATAACATTTGTTCAAGATAATAATGACTGTAACGTTCTGTTGTGATAAACCACAAGTGCAGACTCTGTAAAACAGTACACCAGTGACTGACGCAAATTAGAGTCGCTTTTTCCAGTCACCTACTATTAAACTGTGAAAATATTAACTCTGAAAAACACTCATTTTTTCCACTTTGCTCTTTTGCGTGCAGCAGTTTCTAATCTTGTCAGTTTTTCCTTTATATCACATTATATTGAACAGAAATTAGACTTGTCAAACATGCCAGATCTGCATATATTACGCGAGCAATAGTGCGAACATATTTATGAATCTCAAGGATGCTGTTTCCCTGCATTTAATAGTCTTTTTAAATTGTCTGCCAATTGTAAACAAGAACTTTCAGTGGCTTACAGTGGTAACGTTAAAAGGCTGTGCATGGGTCCAAAACATTAGGGGAGAGAAGGTATAATGTGTTTCTATACATCTTTAATATGAGTAAATAAAAGTGTTTTAGTATAGAAAATTAAGCATTATGAACATAACAGAAAGATACAGTTTTATGTGAAGTCAAATCAAAATGAAATTGAATAGGCTACGTGAAGTGAATCAACGAGAGAGAATCAGCTTTAATTTTAGATATTAAAAATATCTATGCGTATGCATATTTATGTGTGTGTAGATATTTATGTTCTTGTCTTTATTTGTGT
>NW_015783021.1:0-1288 GCF_001515625.1 Sinocyclocheilus rhinocerous | reverse complement strand
AGCGGATTGGTCAAACATGTCCTTAATGAATGTAGAAGTCTAATTGGTGTTGTGTAGTACTATTAGTATAACTAAACATTTCACCTCGTTTCTGACCTTTAGTAAAACGTTACTACGTACGTTACTCCCCTCAAGTATTTTTTTCTGTTTCCCAAGATACTGCAATATGGACATACAGTAAATATGGCCAATGTGAACAAATGAAAATCTAGACTTGATTTGAATTCACAAATACTTGTTGGACCCAACAAGAGACAAATGTGAATTCAAAAACAATTTCTAATAACTCAATTATGTCAATAGCACCAGTTAAGTATGTGAATCACAGACTTTTTACTTTCATAAAGACCTGGAATAACGAATTATTTTAGGTGGCCAAGTCAATTAAAAATGGAGCAGTTTAACTTTTCATTTCCATGATGAATCAATAAAATATAAATAGTTATGGGGAAAGCATCTGAAACCCGACACATAAAACCATCGTAATACCGAACGCATTTATTTCAGGCTGTTGACCCTGATTTACCCGGACACACATTTTAAAGTTCCTTATTTCACATGAATCATTTAGGATTAATATTGTGGAGTTGTTTTTTTGAAGTGGCGAGATATAAAAATGCATGTTTAAGGATTTATTTTAAAAATATATCAAAGGCCTGATAAGTGTTTCAAACCTCATTTCAGCTACCATGACTAAAACCTGTACTTCAGCCCAGTCAACGATTCTTCAGGGCTCACTAACTTACGTTTAGGTTTCACGAAAACCTATTTTTCCCACTTGCAACGATGACGAAACAAAAACACACACACACGCAAAAAAAGTATGAGATATGAGCCTGAGGTGAAGAATTTCAGAACAGTGAGACCACCTGACGTGATGGCATTCATCTCATCGCGAGGCTAAACGGCAGGTCATTAGTGTTAGTACAATACTTATCGCTTCAGGAAGTACTTATTGTACCTTGTACCTCCGGAGTCAGCTATTGATTTGACTGCAGTCATGAAGGTCAGTGGATGAACCTGTGCTATGGTTTATGCGTGCGTCCCTTTTGCTCACAGAGGTCTTGCTGAAACTCGGAGAGGTTCTCTGAGTGCGCTTTATTTCAGAATATGCACAAACTGGCTTTGATCATTGTTGTCATCATCATGCGTGAAACGGTGGAAAAATACAGAACCGCCGCTTCAACGCTTAGCATGTCGCTCCAAATTCTTCTCTTGGACCCAAAACGAAGAAAAAGGTACAAAAAATTTGGCATCCATGCTTTGGTCACAAAATACTGACATGTAT